>NW_027282172.1:0-120783 GCF_046629955.1 Centroberyx affinis | reverse complement strand
GAGAGGGAGGAGGAAAAGGAGAAGAAGAAGGAGGAGGAGGAAGAGGGAGAGAAGGAGAAGAAAAAGAAGAAGGGGGAGGACCAAGAGAGGGAGAAGGAAAAGAAGAAAAAGGAGGAAGAGAAAGAGGAGGAAGAGAAAGAGGAGGAAGAGGAGAAAGATGAAGAGAAGGAGAGGGAGAAGGTAAAGAAAAAGGAGGAAGAGGAGGAGGAAGAGGAAGAGGAAGAGGAGGAGGAGGAAGAGAAAGAGGAGGAGGAAGTGGAAGAGAAGGAGAGGGAGGAGAAGAAAAAGAAGGGGAGAGGAGAGAGAGGGAGGAGGAAAAGAAGAAGAAAGAGAAGGAGGAAGAGGAGGAAGAGGAAGAGAAGGAGAAGAAAAAGGAGGAAGAGGAGGAGGAAGAGAAAGAGGTAGAAGAAGAGGAGAGGGAGGAGAAGAAAAAGAAGGAGGAGAAGGAGAGGGAGAAGGTGAAGAAAAAGAAGAAAGAGAAGGACAGGGAGAAGGAGGAAGAGGAAGAGAAAGAAGAGGAGGACGAGAAAGAGGAAGTGAAGGAGAAGGAGAGGGAGGAGAAAAAAAAGAATAAGAAAGAGAAGGAGGAGGAGGAGAGGGAGGAGAAGAAGAAAGAGGAGAAGGAGGAAGAGGCGGAGAAGGGGGAGAGGGAGAAGAAGAAAAAGAAGAAAGAGGAGAAGGAGGAGGAGGAAGAGGAGAAAGAGAATGAGAAGGTGGAGGAGAAGAAGGAGGAGAAGAAGGAGGAAAAAAAAGAAAGAAAAACTAAAAAGAAAGGTACCTTTTAGAAGTAGCCTGCTGGTGTCACTGTTCTTGTGAGCTCATGTAGTTTCTTGTGTTACAGTAAAGACACAGTAGATAACCTTGCTCCACTAGGTTACACTTGGCAGCCCAGAGCAAACAGTGGCTCCCTGAAAACTACAGATTGCTTATGTCATACGTATCAGGACACAATTCTTTTGTGATACCATTAATAAGTGGCTACAAAGTCAGTGAGTGTGAATGTGTAATAACTTAATCATCCATCCAGGTGACAGCTGCAGTTTGAAGTGGAGGTGAGGATGTAAAGCTGTGTGACATTTGAATGATGCAGACCTAAAGATAACTATGGATAACTTAGCTTATAAATATACTTGGTCATTTGATAAAATATTTTAAGATATTAATTTCTAGATTATATTTGAATGTAGAGGTTCCTACTGGATCTATCTGGACTATCTACTTAGTCCCTTGGCTACCATGCGTGATGTTGAAAAACAATTATGTTTTATAATCTGTATGTATTCACACCACTTAGTGTGGTAGGACTCAGTTGTCTTTGTTATATCTGGTCAAACAGCCTGAGACAATCTGTGCTACTATGTCAATATAGATCAATTCCGCTTCTTTGTTGTGCTCCCAGTCTCTGAGAAACCTGAGAGGGAAAGCAGAAGTCATGAGACGACAAAGTCCTCTGAGAAAGAGGAGGAAAAGGAGGATGAAGACAGTGAAGAAAAGGAAAGAGAGAAAAAGAAAGGTAGAATTTGAACATACTGTACAACAGCCCAGTGATTCACAACTGGTTTCGCAATGGGACCCAAATTATTGTGGCCATGAAGTGATGACCCAATATATTAGGTGACAATATTGCCCTGATCTGATTTGTTCTTTGCCAGCGACCCTGTCAGAGGATCTTGTGACACACCTTTGGGTCCTGTCCCACCAGTTGAGAAACACTGCGTTAGCTGAAGATTTTGATGAGCGTCCTAGAATGTAGCTTGCCCATTCTTTAGGGTAGAATCCAGTAGGATTCCCATCCACCTAGCCCACTTTCCCATACAGTAGCAGGTTAGATATGACCTCTCCATAGCATTGGTAGTAGCCATGGGCTATACCCGCTCCAGCCGTGCGAACATAGTGCCGTAGGTGCAGGTAGATAACTGCAGCAGAGTGGATGTTGAAAGACGATTCTTAAACAAAGATTCCTTCATCCCTCAAGGCTTCTGAAACTCTTGATCTCAGGAGAGCCCCAGGCCAGACAGTTGTTTGGGATCATATACGTTGATTTCAAAGGTAAGAGACCAACATGCGCAGGGCAAAGTCTGAAGATACAGACAGGAGACTGAAGCTTGGTGAAATCCTCTATTTTCTTCTGCTTAGATCACTGGATCTAAAAGTCTTTCTGTCTTTTGACAAAAGTGTGGATGCTGTTCAAGTGGCAGCGAAGTTTAGGTAGAAAACCTGTGGAAAAATTCCTTCATTGCATGTTTACTGTTTTTCATTGTTGTTATTTTTTTCAATGCATCTGTGACCCCCTCATCATTGTGTTTTGTATGCATAATCAAGGTAAGTATCTATTCTTTTTTTTTGCGCCTGATTCCATTTCTTTGATGCAGTACTCTTTCTCTCTCAATATACAGGAACCGTTTCATTGTTAACAATTCACAACCAATAAACACCAATAAAATAGCATCTTGACTCTTAACGTTAATTTGTGGAACAATGTCCCATTGCCTCTCCTGTCTGTGGAGTAATTGGGCATTTATATTTAATTAGGCAGTTCTTTCCCCACTGCTAACATGGTTCCCTCAGTGCTGAGAGATGCACTTTATGGGGCTCCTCTCACTGGCTTCCTTTAAACCAGCCCATTAATATTTCAGCTGGAATCATCAACCAAACAATATAAAATAATAATGTGACGGCTGATTAAACAGCTAAACTCCGACTTTTTAATGTGCATTTAAATGTGTATTTGCATAAACATGCCTGGTAAACGCCTCTTTAGAGGACAGTGATGCCTTGCAGCACACTATCGCAGCCGACTTCTAAAGCTTAATAAAACCTTAATTAGGTACCAACCTCAGCCAAGATAATCGGAGGGAGAATGTAGAGCAATGCCTCAGCCCTCCACCTCTCACCGCCCCCTCTGCACAATGAAGATCCTAAATGATAATACCGCGCTTTCTTTTTTCTTTCTCTCTGTGGACAAATTACATGACGGTCTTCCACCATTCTCCATAGCATGAAATGTGTAAGGACAAATCTTAATTTATCTAGCATAATAAAACTGTAGTAAAAACCTGCTTAAATCATTTATGAATTGCAGACAGAAAATGTTATTTTAGGCGTAAACTGAAATGTAGTACCTTGCTAAAGAGAGAATTTAAGGACATGGAAATGTAGATTGAACCAACAGTGAGGGATCGGGAAGAAGAAGCACTCATGGTTTTCTGCAAGGTTTAGCAGGTCAGAAAACACCTACTGTACCGCCCACCTCAAACAAGCCCCTTCAGTCATCATAGTTTATAATCTACTCATCTGTGCATGCAATCAAATTCTCAGACACAATTACACACGCACACGCACACACATACACATGCACGCACACACACGCAGTGGAATTCCCATCAGTAATCAGTACAGCACAGTAAAGCATAGTCAGCTATCTTGTGAGTGTAGTAATGGAGGGGGAGTGGTCTGTCTCTATTGAACCAGTATTGAGTCAGAAAGACAAGTCATAAAAGGCACAATGATTCATTCATTTGTTGGTAAGAGAAGCCGTCTTTAAGATGTCTAAAACTGTCCCGAACCATTTTTCACAAACGTTTTGTAACAAACTGTTTATGCCAATTGTTCATCATCTCCTAATGCTCGCTAAATATCCTGCGAGAATCCGTCATCACTCTCTAATAAACAGTATCTTATCCCAAATGTTTCCCAGCCATTCCTGTGTAATCTCTCTATTATAACTTGCATGGTTCAATATACGAAAATGTCTATTCATCCTTCTCTAATAAAGGAAACCCCCACATGGTATTTTTTTTTTTTTTTTTTCAAGAGAGCCCTTTTCATCAAACACATAATACATTCCAAATGACTAACAGCACATCTAAGTCTAACGTGTCTCTGCTCTTAGACTGTGAGTGCTACGGCCACTCCAACCGCTGCAGCTACATCGACTACCTGAACATTGTGACATGCGTCAGCTGCAAGCACAACACCAGGGGCCAGAACTGCCAACACTGCAGACTGGGATACTTCCGCAACGCCTCTGCCGAACTGGATGATGAGAGCGTCTGCATCGGTCAGTCTGGAGGGAGACTGGGAGGGCTGTGGAGGGGATGGTGGTGCATGTGCTAGTGGGGTGGTGGAGTGTGTGTTGTGTGTGTACAGCGACTGGCAGGAGTGTGGACAATTAGGGATGTAGCAATTTACCGCATTTCCACTTTAACATGGTAATTAATTAACATCAGACCATGGGATTGGGAATGTTACCGCCATTAACACCTATTTAGATGATTTATTGTTTGTTTTGTCATTTTTTCCAGGTGAAAGTTGCCACAAGTATGTCGTCTTATCATGTGCAATTTAAAATACTCATCAAAAAATAATTATAATTCTTTTCTTATCTATATTCCTGCACTCTGCACTGTTTACACTCTTCAAGAGTTGTGGCAAAAAGTAAACCCATTTCAAATAGGGGGTACTCAGGATTATTACTGTACACAATACAATGCTACTTTCATACAGCAATTTGCAATAATATTACACCCTTATGGACAATGATATACACTGTATGTGTACGCAGAGCACTTTATACACATGGGGCTATAGGCTATATAGATTCACAGGTTATACATATTCCTTATTCAGGGCATGTCTTAATAAGAGGTCATTCTGCTCGTGTTGCTGTGGAGCTAAAATCTGGTGTTGATCTGGATCCATCTGTAGGTGGACTGCAGGGGGTTGGAGGGTAAACTTGCCGCGGTTGGGGGACACAGAGGGCCAGGCCTCGGAGTCAGCACAAATGAGGCCCCATTAGCTCATCTGCCAGCATACTGGCACACCAAGCATGGCAAAAAATCAGTTCACACCAGCCTCTCTAGAGCAATGAAACCATGCGTTCACATACACAAATGCATTTGCACACACATTTTGCACAGTCACACATTCTCCACACACATCCACTCTCTCGGCCTCGCACATAAAGTCACACACATTAATAAACATGACCCCCAAACACAGAGATACTGTACCTCCTGTATTGCTATGATGTATAATAGTACGTTATATAATTATAAGTGAAAGACTAGCTATTGCCAAACATCAAGTCATGTGAGAGAAACTTCATCGTCAACCAGCTGCAAAATGCAATGCAGATATACAGATCTACAGCCTTCTACCATCTCTGATCAGCTTCTAACAGTCACTCATCTGAACATCTTTTGGTTTCTATGAATATAATTATTTGTAATGATAATTATTTGCAGAAATTAGTAATTTAAATGACATCTTGTGTTGAGGTGTAGAGGATCAAGAGCACTACAGATGTAAATCTCTCTCTCAGGCTGATTTCATATGAATCTCAATATGTACAGGTAGTTAGCAATTCAATGCAGGAAAGATATCTTTGAACAGGTCAACAAGTCGATACAGTTGTATTCGTTTTTGAATTGATTTGATATGATTTAATACAAGATAATTGAATTTGATTCAGTGTCATTACAGAGTTTACTAGTCATGGTGTCCTTATTTTGACTTGGTTGGAGTGATGTGGTGATCAACATTATTTAGCTATGAAACAGAAATTTAAGAGTTATCATGACATGGTCCTTGGCATTATAGATATGTGAGTGCCCTGTTTAAAATAACTAAAATTTATGAGCTATTGCACATTTTACTGTGACACATTACAGTATGTACCTTTGTTTGATATTTCTCTGGAGCTTGACAACATGAATGAACTCCTTAATGTCTCCTTACATTCATTCAGCAATGGGAAAATTTGACCCACTGCTAGAAATATTAAACTATTCCATTTCACCCCACTAAAAAAGACAATAACAAACACATAAAAGGCTAATTATCTTATAATATAAAGCATCCACATAGAACCACAACAGGATAAAATGCAATGGCCGGACACAAACACTTATTTTTTGTTTTTGGTTGAACTTGACATTGCAGTGTTTGGTTTGCTGTAAAACTCATGTGCATCGCTCACTAAGTACCATGGGTGTTAAGTGTGAAAAAGCTCAGAATAATTATCATGAGCAACCAAAGCCTAAAGAAAACTTCAGTTGTGACGTTTGACAGCATCAAAAGAGTCTGAATGCATGATCCCTTCCAAGTCGTTGGTTTGAACTATCAAATCATTCACCGATTATTCCCGCAGGTGAATGCGGCATAGACTACAAACAAATCCACAAGGGGAAAGTCGTCGCACTCTGTGACATGGAGAGAGAAATAAAGATGCAAAAAAAAGAAACACTGATAGAGAAACCAATATTTGAGATTTTGCCTGCTGAATCAGGTTTCTCTGGTCAAAAGACTGCTGACACACTTTGTTAATGATCCCCCAACTTTCACCCTGTCCTGTATATTTGAATCAGTACAGCTGTATCTGTATCTTTCACAGCTGACCCAGCCTGTTTGAATCAAATAATTGTTACACTCCTAATCAACACAATACACTGTGATAGGTCAGGGCAAATATATAACTTAGAAATCATAAGAATATCAACTGAATCAAAGAGAAATTGTAATTATTATGAAGCAACCAAATGATCGTCTTCATCACTTGTTTTAAACTAGGGCCAATTATTACACAGAAAATTATTGTGCTTTTCTTCAAAATATCACCAGGTTCCCTAGACTTATTCTGCCTCCTCGAAAGCAAATATCGCGCATCCAAAAGGAACTTAAGCTTCAAGTCTGATTCAGGACCATCTCAGGACATGCCTGTGTTTTGGGGAAACCCCAACCCACATTGCTCGTAGCCCCAGGGGGGCTTTAATACTAAATATAAATCCGTGGCCTGAATACAAGTGTGCACAGTTTTGGTCCGCTGCATGGACATAACTCTGGCTCACATCCCAACAGACCATCCTCAAATTAAGAGAGGAGAGAAGTCTCTACACCGCTCACCCTCTTCTCTCTCTTCCATCCCTCCTACTCTCCCTCTCTTTCTCCAGAGTGTAACTGCAACCAGTTGGGTTCTGTCCATGACCGCTGTAACGGCACAGGGTTCTGCCAGTGTAAAGATGGTGCTACCGGGGCCAAGTGTGACGACTGTACATCAGGATACTACTGGAAACAAGGGTGTTACCGTGAGTATGAGGAGACTGTATTGTATTTTGGTGTGTGCATGTCTAAAATCCGGGGATGAAGAAATGTTGTAGCCTTCCAGAACCTTTGCCAGTGCGCTGTGCCACTTAGCTTGTGCGTCTCTCGATATTTTCTTTAGCCCCAGGGGAATGGATCATGTAGCTCATTAGCAGCATCAGCTGCTCCTTTAATTGATGACCCTGTCACACCTTAACCCCATTACAGGGAACCGCCTTCCCCCAACATCTACCATCCAGTCAGGGGCCTGTGTCTCAAATAGACCACCCTACACACACACACACACACACACACACAGACAGACACACACACACATAAATCCACAGGCATGCATGCATATTGACTGCAGCTTTATTTTCTGCTGCATGGGACATTATTTACAATATACATTAAGTTGTAGGTTTGACATCTGCAGTGAAAGCCAATTTTCTTTTGAGTAATAAGTAAAGTTACTTCTTGTTATTAATTCTCATCATGCAAGCCCTATCCTCTCTATTTTCTCCCAATACGTTTTTAGGTCAAGTATCTTGTGCAGTGTGACTACCTCTGTTTTCCCTAATGCCTTTTATAGCACTTTAATGATGTTATTCATTCATCCAATGATTACTTGAACTAATATTACACATGCAGTGTATTTTCTGCTGGATTTGAAACAATGATTTTAACTTGACCCAGAGAAAGTGCATGCTCAAGAAAAATAGACAGAGGAAAAAGATTGCAGAAACAAAACGGCAGGTGTTACCTGTTGTTGTCCCCGAGGCAAAGATTGGAGAATTTATCTTGCCTCTTTCCTTCCTCCCGCTTTCTTTTCTACCTTGTTCTTTTTGCCCTGAATTCTTCTCCTCCCACTGTATCTCTGTTTCACATCATGCTGTTTCTTACATTACCCCTCCTTATCTTCCCCCACCTGTCTCTCCCTTTACCATACATCTCCCTTTCTTCTTTGTGCTCTTTACTCCCCCACCATCCTTTTACCACCTGTCACCCTGTCACTTTGCTGCGCCCTCTTTATTCCCAACTCTTCTCCCCCACTCTCTTTGCCTTTGCAATTCCTTCACTCTCCCTCTCTGTCTACCTCTGTCTCCTCTCACAGCTAACCTGTGTGATGAGGAGATGCTCCTGTGCCAGAACGGAGGAACATGCTACCAGAACCAGAAGTGCATCTGCCCCCCAGAGTTTAAGGGGGTGCTATGCCAACAGTCCCGCTGCGAGGGGGGCAAGGACTGCAACGCTGCCTCTTCCCCCCGCCTCCCCGTGGCCACCCTGCTGCTCTGCACTCTGCTATCCCACCTCCTGGCCACATTAACTCCCCACTGAGCCACAAACCCCCTCGACCAAGGAGTGTGTGTGTGTGTGTGTGTGTGTATGTGTGTGTATGTGAGGTGAGGAGTGGCCCAGAGTGGGTAGGACCATCCTAGTCACGGACCCTATGAAGACACTGCAGCACACGCATACACACACACCGACACCAACTAACCCCAACCCCCCAACAAACACACACACAAACACACATACACACACACATGCAAAGACATGGATTAACACTTACTCTCTCGCACACACGCACACACACACACCTCACAGGACTGTTACGTTATCGAGTGTGTGCTCAGGTGTGAGTGTATTACAAGAGACGGACAAACGGAGAAAGGGGGAGTGACCTCAGAGAAAACAGATGCAGACGGAGGGGAAAAATCATACCAACCAACCACTGTCTCTTTCCCTTTATTCCAGAGCTGGAGCAATGTGCATCATACCAAAAAGCATAAACAAAAGAAAACACTAAAGTCACTACTGTTTCACTTCAAAGGGAATGGCTGTTGTAACACGAGGACATTTTATTTTTATTTATTTTTTCCTTGGTTGAGTTGAGGATCTCACCTCCATGAGACTGCTGTTACTGAGGGGCGATGTGTGTGTGGTTAGTTAGTGAGAGGAGGAGACGCTGACACTTTAAGGGTGGGTGGGAGGCGAGGTGTGTGTTTGACCCTGCTGCTGAGGCCTACATAGTATATTAACCAGGTTTCATTTCATTCTAAACAAAAAAAAAATGAGACTTGATTTCACGTTTCTTCTATTTCTGCTGCATTTCTTTTTTATTATATCTTCTGTCATTGTATCTAATGTGCCCACTAACAGTCGCTGAGATTATACATATTATAATAATATCCAGAGGGTTATGAATAATAAAAAATTTAGTCACTATTATGATTGTTATAGGAATGAGTGATTGTTGCCACACTTAGCGAGATTTTATCTTCACACAGTATTCAGGAAACAGAATTTAACAGAATTTACCTTATCAGAAGTCTAAAAGAGAGAAAAGATATCAACAAAGTATCAATATTATATGACATTATTTGAATATTTTTTGTAGAAATTATTTTTGTTTGGAGTTACAATAAATTATAACAAATTACATTTACAACTATTACAAATGAGCATTTTATTACACTGAGTGTAAACCTTACAGTAAATATGACTGTTATTTGCCCCTGCTTGTATATTATTGATTCAATCAGTGTCCACGAAAACATGCTGTTGCCACTTTCAAATGACCTGTTTTTTTTTGTTTTTTTCTGTGGGGTGGAAAAGCTAAAAGGTTGAGACAAGAGAAACATCACTCCAAGTCATTCATTCATTCTATTTCATTCTATTTGGTGATGGTGTTGAATGCTTGTGGTACATAAGTGCAGAAGTATGAAACAGCCTGACAACTACAAGCAACTGCTGTCAAGAGAACAAACATTTTATTCTGACTAAAGTTGCAATGAAATTTTATATATGAAAATGTCACTTGCAAAATCAAGTGAAGGGACTCATTAAAAAATCTTATATATTCTACAGTACAAAGAGTAAAAATGTCCTGAGAGACAGAGTGACCAAATGTTCTTATCTTTCACTCTCCTCCAGATCACTGATCAGTATTTGCAAGGTTGTTCTAGTGGCACATTGGGTTTTGCGATGTCCTTCATAGACAAGTTTTATTTGCAAACCCACAACAACAAACATTGCACTGAGAAAAGTTCCTTTGCTGAGTCAGCGCTGGTACAATGTGGGTAAAGAGACACAGAAAAATGCAGCATTACAACAGTATACAGTACGTCTAAGATAAAAGCAAGACTAAACCTGTGAGGAGTGACAAGACAGGGATGCTGGCATGACTCCTTTCTTGCTGGGTGGGTGGTAGCAGTGTTAGCTATTCTGTCTGTAGGACTCATCCCCTCTGTCTCTCAGGAGCTCTGTGGTGCCATGAATGGTGTCAAGAACTGAGACTTGGGGGAGAATAGTTTATGAATGTAGAACACTGAGAGATGATGTAAAGGCACATAATTGAGTGTAGATCAAACAGCAGGTAGTATGCATAGCCAGATCTACAGTATAGTAATACATCCATTAGTGTTAATGACTGCAGGAGTAATGATTGGGGTGTGATGTGCAGAGAAAAATGTTGAACATGTGCATTACATCAAGGGGAGCCTGATTAAGGTATTGTGCTTTCGAGATCTATCACATAAAATGTGAGGAACACATGGACTGAAATAATTAAATGTTGTAATTCTCTACCTTCTTCCGACAGAGCTCTTTAAAATGTTAAGATTCAGATATTCAAATTCAAGTAAACAAAAAATGGCAGATTTTGCACAAAACTAAAAAGGCCACAGGATGTTTGCAATAGCTATTTTTTTTGTATTGCAAACATCTTTTGTAATACATTTATGACAAATGTATTTTTTTCTTAGGACTCTCATCAAGATCCATTTAACACAATGTTTTATTTACTGACTGAATGTAAAAAATAATCTGTGCTGACATTTTGGGTAAATTGGCACTTAAACAAATCACAGTTAGTCAATACATTGTTAAATTAGATACGACAAAACTGTCAACATAATTCTTTTTCTGAACACAGGCCAAAAACAAGATGGGAACTGCCAAGTGATCCATTTAGTCAAGCCAAAATGAACAGTGAGCAGTTTTTATAATTACAGTTTAGTACAATCATTCTGTAATATTTTAATACCCAACTAAATTGACATGACACCACATGGCTCTTTGCTGCTCCGAGATGATTCTAGTGACACACACAAAAAAGAGTAAATTCTCAGAAGAGAAGAATACTCCTTTCATCTCATTGAACAACTAAACAAGTACAGATCCTGTACAGGCCCACGGCGCGTGTGTTGAATTCCAGTAGCTGCAGCCAAATTGATCCATCGGAAAATGGACAGAATTATTGACGGATAGATTTCTGTCCATTGGGCTGTTTTGGAACATCAACATGGTGGAGAGGCAGAAATACAGCAGCCTAGCTTCGCTCATAACGGTGCTACTCCATAGAAACAAGTTAAATTCACTTGAACACATTGTTTATCGCTCACATTGGGTTGAAAATACTATAGGAAAGAATGTCTAGTTTCCTCTTTGTCGACATTTTCACAACACAACCTGTCAGCTCTGCGGCTCAGCTTAAACTGTCTGTGTCTGTCATTTGATTGTGTGTTTGTTTAATGTCGCCCCGGCATTCCGGTTGAGTGGAGTTTTCTGTTTTTAAGCACTGTGATTGGCCCGAAGGTCCAAACACCGCCCAGCCGGAAAAACTTTGGTCATAAAACTAACCGAGCCAGTAGTTTAAGCTCCTAAAACAGGTACAACCACCAGTACTGCTCTGTATTTATTTATAATTCACTCCCAGAACGGCGCACCGGTGCGTTCCAGCCCAATGATTCCTTGATATAGCATAGATTTCTTTCCTTTGTCAAGAGACTCTGGGCTAGTCCAAAAACATTCCCAGCTAAAGCCCCGGGAATCCCGATGCTGATGACGGGAGTAAAGCTCGGCTAGTGTGACGCATTTATTAGTTAAATTACCTATTCCACCAACGTCACAAACCACAGGTAATAATGTGACCTACAGTTAATGTTTGCAGAACAGAAGATGTGCATGTCTGTAAATTGACAGCGAAGAGTGTGGCTCTGTGTGAGATCCAATATGGCATTATCAGTGTATGAGACTGAATGGGTCATGTAGCCCATAGGCGAGAGGCCATCATCTCTTAGTCAAAGATGCCCTCTAGAGGCCATCTCACGAAGCAACATCTCACTAAGCATTACCTGACTGACTGACTGACTGACTGACTGCCTGCCCGACCTGAATGTCCTCGGCTACGCTGTGGGAAAAAACTAAATGCAAAGAAATAAAATCAACTTTCAATTTGTTTAGCAATCATTTATGGCTCTTAAACTGAGGTATAAACAATAAAAACAAATTTGAAGTTTGGATCTTCAAAACCAAATATGGATCTGGCCAGGCTTATATTGCGTAGTGTAGTCTGGACACAATCCAGTCATAACGTACGTACAGGACAAGCAATGTAAAGAGGCAGAGAGGGAGAGCAGGGCAAAGTCCTGCTGATACAGAATTACATCACATTACATTACGTCATTTAGCAGACGCTTTTCCCAACAGTAGTGAAACCAACTGTGTATCACAGTCATCATCATCTTTTAATAGGAATAAGTCGCATTTGTAAAATCAGAGTTTGTTTATTTATTTTTTTAAGAGTTGAAGCAAAAGAAGATCATTACATGATAGTTAGTTCAAGTGGGGTTCAGGTGTTACCTGAAGAGATGAGTCTTCAGTCTCCGGTGAAAGATGGGTAACGATTCAGCTCGTTCCACCATTGTGGCGCCAGGGATGAGAAGAGTCGCGACCGGGATGAGCGACTTCTGAGCCCACGCAGTGAGTTGAGAATACAGCCACAGGAGAAGCATAACAGTGACGATCAGATCTCAGAAACCACGTCGAAATGACAAGTCTAGTCGTAGACTGTGGGCGACGCCAGCTTTAGTGTGAGTGTAGAGAAGTGGGAGAACAGTCGCTGAATAAGTCTGTCTGTGGCCTCCTGGAGCTGAATGTGACTCAGAGTCTGGTGAAAAGTGTTTCTATTTGTCCCTGTTATCTCTGCAGTGTTTTCCCACCTGTATCAATGCCTCCTGCTTGGATTATTTTCGGCTATGGATTACACATGGGTTTTTGAAGCTTCCAAATGCCCTACAATTTATTCTTGCGGGCTTCCTTTGTTTTTAGCATACTCATCCCATGTACCTTCACCATGTGGATCTCTGGAGCCTTCTGCCCACAAGTCCCTGCCAGTCTTACTTTGTAGATCCCTACTAGGCTTACCTCTTGCATCTGCCCTGATTTCAGTTCTCGGGTCAGGTGTTTCTCTGGGGTGTCTGAGTGAAACGCTTGTGTGCTTCATGAAGCTCTGCTCTGTCGGTATTGACATCCCTACTGCATCGCCAATCACCACACCCTACTTTCGATCAGCCTATGGTTGTGTGCAAAACGCACATTTTAGTACCAATATAGCTTTGCCAGCATAGAAAACTGGCTTGGACTTATGTTGAACTAAATAAACATTTTAAAAATGTGCCTCTTTCAATTACATTGCTATATAACTTCATTCCAAAATATTTTTTTAATTACAAAATCATTAAACCATACCAACGCTATATATTTTTCATATATTTTTTATATGTAATTGCCTCTATATATACATATATAAGGACACAGAAACATTATTTAATCAAAAATTGTCTTTTAAAACCAAGGTAATGGTGCTACTGATGCATGCATTTAACATGCATCTCAATTGGGTCTAGATATAGTTAGATTACTTTTCTACCTGACATTAAAATGTGTCTCTGATATACATATTGAAATCGGACTTTGCTGTCCCTAACAAAACGCAGATTTCCACACACCTCACTATCTCTCATAATATTTGTTAAAATTATAGTTATAGTCTCACTTGTTCCCTATCTACGAGTATTCTGACAATCCATTTTTAACAAGTATGTTACGATCCCAGCTGAAAACCACTGTTAGATTTATGTTTGCTTCCTAGTTGGATCAGAAAGTTTGGAACATTTACATTAAAGGTCCCATGTCATGTAAAACAGGATTTCCCTTGCCTCTTTGACTATAAAGGAGTTGGATGTGCTATCTAAACATGGTGAAAGTATCAAAACGCACGGTTGGCAACTAAATCCACACAATGCATATTAGAAAAGCAAGCCTCTAAACGAGCCGTTTGGACTTCCGTAACTTTGTGGCGTCACAAAGGTTCGCTCATTATCATTTTTGTAAGAAATAATAGACTAACAAAGTGTTTTTTCAAAGCGGTTCAGCGGTTGTCATTGTTTATTACCGGAGAGTTTTCCCTGCCTGTCACTGTCTGTAGTTGCCCTCTGCGGTGTCTCACGTTTCACTCTTGAAACGGTTAGCCAATCAGAACAGAGGGGTCATTAATATTAATGAGCCTTAAAGACACAGCAACAGAAACAGCCTGTTCTTGGTAAGGCTCAGAGAGATGCTGGAAAATGAATGTGTAAAAATGGATTGAGAGTGTTTTTGGTACATGACACCACACAAACAGCTTTTAATGGACCTCAAGACAGAAAATGAAACACTGGAAAGTGTAGAATATCGGACCATTAAACAGTTTATTTCCATTTATGTAACTGCATTGTTACTAATGTGGCAAATGATCTTTGACCAACTCCATGACAACCCACGATACCTGCAGGACAACAGATCTCATTTAGCTCCACCAGTTAATGTTCTTAGTCAGTTGTCCTATTGAGTGTCTGTCCCATGCCTTGTTACCAGGAAACATGAATCTCAAAGATCTTCTGGTATCTGCCTAAACAAGATACATCAGTATTAAACCTCCCCCTCCACCTGTGTATAAGCTCTTATGTGCAGTGAATAGATCACACTTGGAAAATTGGCCTCTAAACATAAGACCATGCTTATCTAAGGCTTGCCTGCTGATCAGAAATTAGATTCCCCAGCATGAAATGAGATCTGTCTCAAGCATAGCAAATCAAGTGGGGATGTAGCATTAACATAACATTAATATAACAGTTTACACATTCCACCCAAAACTAGCTGAGACTTCTCTTCATTTGGTATCTTGGAAATAAAGTTGCTCTTACCTGACAGCAAGAAAATTCCCAGATTACTTACAGGCTGATTTGCCCTATTCTCTATAGACCTCCTCGCCAATTCTTTCTTCAAGAATTTGGTGATTTCCTTACAGATCTAGTGATAAATTCTGACAGAATCATGATACTCATATATACTGTATATCAATCCTTTGGAAAAGATTCCTTATTCAGTACGATTGCAAATGTCAGCAAGTTGCATTCTTCCATTTCCTTTAGTTCTTTTCAGCTGTGATGAGGCGATGGGTGCAGAACGGTGAATTTGTGAAATTTTGTGAAATGATCGCAATGTCTTACAATGCAAATAACGTGAGAAAAGTGAAAGAAATCCTTTTCCCCACTATGAAAGGTTTACGAGAAGGAGACATGGCTAGAAACAGAAAGTAGTTTGAAATAGCGCAGTGGAAAGTAGGGTGTGGAGGTAAAGGTGGTGACTGACCAGGGTTAAATTCCAAACGCATGCAAATACGTTTTCTACTGTGAGTGAAGTTTTCATTTTCAGCAAAAGCTTTTTCCATGACGAAAGCCTTTCCGTTACTTTAACCAAAGTTGTTTAGTTTAGTTGCTTAAACTTAACCATTAGCTAACCTTTTCATGTGACAAATACATGAGAAAACGGCATGTCCAATTTGTGTACTGTCACATAATTCTTTCATGGTGGAGGATTGTAATCTTCACATTATTCATGTCCACAACACATAATCTGTGCAGTGATGACAATAACAATACATCCTGACCTGGAGCCAGATGTATAAAAACTAACATCTGTTCATGCACAAAATTGGAAACATGCATACACAGTCTTTTCTTCAGACTGGTGTTCACGCATTGATATTTTTTAAATCTCAATCATTGTAAAACTGTGCACACATCCACAAGACTAATGCCCACTCCCACAATTAACCATAGATGGACGTCAACACACCCCTGTTTAACCTGGTTTGGACATAAACACCAATCTTCATCACGGGCCATAAAATCCAACTCATTCTCTCCTTAGTCTTGCATTGGCCATGTCCTCTAACAGCGCCAAAGCAGCCATGGTATCGTTACGCACCACTATGTAGCCATAATAACCTATTGATTGATCACACATGAGTAGGTCTACTTTATGATCTGATATGGGTGTTATTCTTATTCTCACATTGCTGTATGGTTTGGGCGACAATATGTAAACAAATTAATTTGCGCTAGAATAAAAATCATGCTTGTAGAAAAAAGGATGATAACGCACACATCTATAAATGTCATCATTATTTTAAACTCTATTGAGGCCGAATAGGCTGCTATGGTGCACTGAAAAGATTAAGGCTCCAAATAAAATGTGGCCCAAATTCCCTCTTTGACATTCTTCTTCCTTCTCTTTGCCACACTGCTATATCACACTCAGCTCAGCTGATGCATCAAAGTCTGTGCTGGCCTGGTGTAAAGCATGCTTGGAGGTCCGCACATTCTCAAGGCACATTCTTTTTTTTTATAATATCAATTTCTGTGTAGAAAGTGGCGTATGCATTCTTTTTGTGCGTATGCATCATTTATACATCTGGCCCCTCATCAGAGGAGATAGTCTCACATTCTGCTCCCATTGCACTGCAGGGGTCCGCCAAGCTGTTTATGGCATTTGAATTCTCGACCTTCCTTTAAGCCTCATCCCTACAAATTTACTGAAAGTTATTACAGGCAAATAGCACACCCACAATTTTGGAGGGGGTGCAAATTCACTTATGTCCACAATACAAATCAACAGAGAGCATAGATAATAAATCCATAGATGAAAGAACCTACCAGGTGAGCAATAGCCAGCAGGATCCTAATTTAAAATTATCAAATTCCAACATGCAGTCAATATGCAACTGCCTTGAGTCAGTGAAATGTATTGTTAGTCCCGCCCTCCTCCTCCTTAGTTGGTCAAGTTCCTAACCCAACACTTGTCACTCATCTTGATGAGCTGTCTACCGTGAAACAGCATCTAGCCTGAGGCTGAGGTAACGGCATCTGTACAGACACCCAAGGGCGCTGCTAGACTTCAAGCACTACTGGGGAACAGGCCCCCAGCACTCAAATCCTTAAAAATCAAGTTTAAATCTAGTTCAGTAAGACAACATCTTTATCATGGGTGCCAATAATTGTGGAGGGAACTATACAGTATATCAGAGACGAAATGAAACTTTGTTGAAAATGTGTTTGCAAAAAAGAAATATACAAATATCTCCAGGCAAAACGAACATTGCCAAAGTAAGCTTATCAACATGGATGCTATACACAAATCAACATCAACATCAAAAAAAGCAAAAATAAAAACTACCAAAAATAAAACCTCAATGACTTTCAGCTGAAGGTTGCAACCTCTTTTGTCTGTGACTAAAAGAAAACTGAAATACACTGTTTTTTTTTAAAAAGGACCAAAATCATCCCATGTGTTTTTCAGTTCCATTAGTGCCAGCCAACTGACAAAGTAGTAGTGGGAAGACTGATTCTTCTAACTAACTTGATTCTTCCGGGCTGTCCGATAGTAGTGAATCAATTCAGGACCGGTTTGAAATTAAAACATTCACTGACCAGTATGCACAGTCGGCTCAATAAGTGAACTGTTAACCCACTGAAAGAACAAATATTACTCACATTTGTACCATGTCTTTGACCAAAAGGTGACACACTGCTCAATGGTGCGTTCATTCCAATAAAGCAAGTGAGCTACTAACTCACATACAGTAGTAACTGAACCGCTGAACTGAACAAATAAATCACTCACATCCGTATTGTTTCTCTCGATCAGTCGGATACAGCAACTGAATGGTTTGGTCAGTCTGAAAGAAAGATGCTGATTCAGCAACTGAGCTACTAACCCATACACTAGCAAATGAACTGAAACACACTGAACGAATTGTACAATTGCACTTGCGCCATGAAGTAGTATGTTGTTTGGGTGTCATGTGAAGAGAGAGTTGCAAACTGGCATTGAAGCCATTGCCAAGGTAGGCAGATATCAGCTGTCTTTGTCCCGAACGTTTGTTTTGTGTTTACAATCATGCCGGCTCACTTAGAACTGTACAGAGCACAGTTCAACCACGGACACTGAACTGATTTGAAATTTGGAACGACTAATACGTGAATCAATGTCAAAAAGTAATGTCAAAAAGTAGCCGCAGCACTTAGTCTTGGTCAAGTCAAGTCTCAAATAACAATAAATTTGGTAAACTACTGTATGTCTACACCATGAATTTGGACTAATTTACAGCTGCACAAAACTCACTCACAAACACATTGGCAGAATAGGCATAATCAAACAAACTCATACTATTGCTGAAAGTCTGATCTGCCCCGCTGCCGGTGTAATGACAAGAGCAACGCATGGCGAGAAAACAGCCAGGACACTTGAGGCTATTCCATTGTGTAATAATGACAATTGTAGTGAGATGCGTTGGTGATAAGCAAATAACATAAAAATGTCAGTTCATTGACTACAAATTTCTCTATAGTTGGACAAGCCTACAGATATCTCAAAGGCTGCACAGCTGTTAGTATTCATATAGTACAGTTATAGGAGGGATGCACAAGGCTATGTTGTTTATCACAGCAATCAAGGGAGCCTGCACTGGTAGTGTCATTTTAGCAAGGTTCACAGTAAAATGGTGTTAAGAAGGGCTGACTTGGGGGAAACTGTATCACTATAGGTATAGACAGGGCTGGGGATATGCAAGAAAAAAAGGGACTGAAGGCTTAAATTTTGGCTGTGGTACAGCATGGGATTCCCACATAACATTATCCATAGAGAGGCCCCTGCTCTCTATGGGTTAGGGTTAGCTGAACACTGGTGTTCTCAAAAAATTAAACTACATAAAGCCACATCATAGCACACTGTTTGCCACACTGTGAAGAAATGGGATCAGAGCATGAAGCACTATTTTTTGTGCTTACATTATCTTATATCAGGTCAGAGAGAGAGCTGAAAAAGGAAAAGAGAGATCACAATTTAGGCTCCAAAGGATGGATCAGAATAGGATAGGAATTAATATATATGGTCATAAAACTATGTTAACACAAGTGAGTCATTACCATACTCAGCTCCTACTATAATTATTTTTCATAGTTATGTTTATTGTTTGTTGGTACAGTTCACTTTCTGAAGTGAAATGTTGAAGGCCAGCAGGGTCAGCTGTCTCTTCAGCCTGTGATTGTTGGTGCAATGCAGTTTCTGAACTGCTGGACCGGATGTATCAATCCACATCGGTCAGCTTCACCTCTAACTGTGGGGGTCAGCTGTCCCATTAACTGATAGTTATTGGGTTTGATGGGGAGGTCAGAGATTAACTCATGAAATGTTGTGGGTCCAAACATATGCAGAGTAACAGCATTATAAAACGCTGAACAAGACTCAAGACTCTCAAGTCTGCTGGACCAACCACAGGAGACTGAATTGAGTGATGAAACCTAAAATGTTAATCCTTGAGATCCTTGTGCTTTTTATTTTATTTTACGAGCTCTTTGGTGATAAGCCAATGCCAAGCCAATTAGTCATTGCTGTGGTGTTTTTACACTGCACTTTAGAGATCACAATCAAACAGTGTTGCCAGTAGTTTTTCTGTGGATTTTCTATTTCTAATATTTGACTCTCTGTAGGTACCGGTCTATTCTTTGTCTGTTCAGCCATGATGGCTATCACTAGACATCCTAATTAGAGAGTAACTAGAGTTCTTATTTTTATTAAAAAAAAAAAAAAACAACACTGTTGCTGTTGCAACTTCCTGTGTGTCAGGCGATTTTTCTCAGGAAAGACCTATTCAACATCAGATGTCTAGAATAGCAAGCTTTCATTGAATCACTTTTGTGTTATATCAATTGGTGAGTAGCAAAATGGACATATGTCTAGAGAAGAAGAGAAGAAAGCTCACTACTTTAATTATCCCATTTTGGAACACCTCCTTCTGTTTTCTTCCATTTTGGATTACCAATGCTCCTGATATCTTTCAGTGGAAAATGAGTGAGACCCTCCAGGGTTTAGAGGGCACAGTGATGACACTGATGATATTTTAGTTTGTGCTGAGCCGAACAACTACATGACAAATGTTTAGCAGTGGTGGTGAGGGTCATAGAGGGAGCCAGCCTCAAGCTGAAAAAAATAAGTGCAAGACAAATCCACAACCTAGGACACATCATAAATGAGACAGGAGTCAGATTAGAGCCAGAGACGGTCATGAGGACTTTCCCCAGCCTCAGAATCTGATGGGACTCAAGAGAATAGTTGGGATAGGGAACTACCTGGGGAAGTACATCCCCATGCTCTCCACTTTGGGACAGCAACCCGACAAGCTGGTAAGACAAAGGTAGATTGACCTGGGGAGTACACACAGCAGGTATCTTTTCAGACAGTGACAACAGCACCATTGTTAGCCCTCTAATGATTCCAGGAAGCTTGTGGTGTCAGCAGATGCCAGGTGCGACAAGCCTGGGGGTGGCTTGCTCAAGCAGCATGGAAAAACTAAAAATCAGAGACATACTTCTCCTGACGCTTTAATGATACTAAGGCAAGGTGTTCACAAATTGAAAAAAAAAAAAAAAGGTTTTGCCAGCATGTAGGAATGGGAATGTTTAAAGAAGTGCTGTATCTACAGTATATGGCCATGACAAATTCCAACTGTTCACTGACCATAACCGTTTTCTGCCTCTTATGAATAGCAAAGACTTGGACAATGTCCCTATTAGATGCCAGAGACTATTGATGGGGTTTATGCATTTTAATGCAACAGCAGAGGACTCACCAATGAAGACGCTTGCTCTTGCTGATGCACATTTCTAGGGTCCCTTCTAGGGTCTAGGGTCCGAGTAGAGCATTGAGCATTGTGCAACAAGAGCACACACACATCAAGGAAGCACTGGTGCCAAGTGAGCTTCCTTCTAGGCTTTCACAAAAAATAGCCATAAACCTATGTGAATACAAAGAAAAAAATGTTGCCGTATGACTAATCAGACTTTCAGGAGGAATAGAGTGAGAACCTTACCTCTATTGAGTCCAAAAGAGACCATGATCCCGAAACAATGGGGCACCCTAGCTGTTGTTCACATCCCAGCCAGTTGGGGACAATATGGTGAACACATGTCACCTGCCAAAACCAAACCAATACCAGTGCAGTAACCTCAAACCAGGTCACCCAAGATAAGTCTCTGATTGGTCTGACTGAATGCTGTCAGGGCAAGACATTTATTGCCTCCACACAGGCACGCCCAGGTCTGCTAGAGAAACCAGGTCACCCAAGACAGGTTGGTGAACTCTGAGATAAGTGCTAAGTCAAGCAAAGCATGTATTGCCCCTACAGACAGACAGATAGATAGATAGATAGATAGATAGAAGTTCCTGGGTATAGAGGACTGACATGAAGGAAAATCTTGAGAAATACAGCATGCAATAAGAGAATGTAATGCGAGAAAAAAATAATTTAATAAGGAAAAGCTTGGAACAGACATAAAAAGCTATATTGCTCAGGACAGCAAAGAAATTGTCTTTTGATCGCCTGACAGGTCATCCTGTGTTTAATCTGTAATGCTTTGAGTCTAAATTACAGTAGGCAGTATTGAGTGTTTACTTAACTTGGAGAAGCAGCTGCCCAACACTCTCCTACGGTTATCAGATGGCAGTGGCTATCATAAAGAGACTGGAGCAGGTGTTAGGCCCTAGACCTATGCTGAAGAGACAGACATGGTCATCTCTTCATAAATCCTTAGAGGATGGCAACAATCTGTCCTCTCCCTCCAAAGTTTATCATCAGAAATGAATTAGTAAACATTTTCTCATCCTGTCGATGCTGAGGCTGCATCCTCTTTCCAGCAACGGTATCAAAAAGCTGACTCAGCAGACACTGCTGTTACCACTGACATACTGAGGAGAATTCCAGGTGTATTTGTGGGCAATGATGTGTCATGACCACAGGCAAATATGTGGTGCACAGTGACACAAGTGCAGGGTGCACTGATCTACAAGGTTGCAGCTTTCATTCAAATGAAGAAACTTGTATCTTTGAAGGACACCAAGGTACTCACTGTTAGTCCTCACACTGTCAGAGAGGACATTCTGTCAGTGATACCCCACTGCAGCCCTTGTACCATACACAAAGGCAACCCAAGAGGCAGAGGATGACAGAGAGAACAAGCTTTTCTCTCAGCTTCCACTAGGAGTGTCCATGTACCTTCAGGTGGCTTTGCCTAAAAACAAACTTGAATACAATACCTGTCACAAAGTTTCACAGACAAATACCTCAGGACTGTGTTTTGGACTGAAGGAAAATACTTTTTGCTATCAATAATAGTTTTCAATTCATTTTTAAAACATTCGCCCTTCATAGAGGAACAGCTGAACATGTCATGAGGAAACACCGTCGAAGCAAATCCTCTGTCCATTAACTGCAATTAGTTCTCTCTTGTAAGCAGGCTAAATTTTCTCATTTTAATCTTTAATCTTGAGTCATTAGCCCAAAGACTTGGGAGCATGACAAAACAGGGATTTGGCTAAAGCCAGTTATGACGCCTACTTTCAACTCAACTAACAGGAGGGGATTCTCTAAAGATCAAACCCACTTTTCTGACTTCAGCCTGTCCAGTGGAGCTGACTACAAATGAGATTATATCAGAGAGGATCACAACACTCAGCAATATGGAGGTCAGGAGAAATGGGAGTAGGAAATTGTCTACAAATAAAAGCATACACAAAGAGCACTTAGCAGATAACTGACACACACAAGGAAGCTGGGGTCTTCAACAACAAAGGTGTATTTATGATTCTGGAGAGTAGATTTATGATTCTGGACAGTAGACACCATCTCCTGCAGTGGCATAGCTAAAGTCATAATGGATCTGCCCACTGTGAGCTTTAGTAACAAGACAGGACACCTCATACAGTCATCATCCTCGTCAAAAGAGACTGACGCATCAGACTGAGAAAAATATAGAAACAATGAGAATTGCTTTACCTGAGTGCATCCTGCAGTAGAGTAGATTTTGATAACTTTCTCTTATACTCCCTGGTTTTGTTGCTGTCCCACTAGCTTTCCCTTTTGGTTTGGTAGGAAGTAACATATTTAGCAGCTATACTGCTCACACTATCTTTTCTCCCAGAATAGGAAGCAATTTCTCCTTGTTCGTGAGATCTTGAAATTCAGAGGATTTTTTTTTTTTTTTGTCAAATTTTGGAAAGCCTTCCTGAAGTTGTTCTATTTTGTACACTTTGTTAGGAAGTGAATTTCTATCTCTTTTGCACTCCCTGTTCTTTTATGTCTTTCTGAAATACTACTTCCTCACAGCGAGCCCGTTTCTCTAGTTTCTTCATGGGTGGCAGAGTTAGGCTATGTGTCAACTACTTTCCCTAAATCTGTACATTCAAATGGAGGCTACAATTATGTATATAGATTCAGTTTGATCTAATTAAATGTTCGTCTTTATTTTTAGCCCCGTGACAGTGGGGGCTCTGTTCGCTCTGTTCACCACTTTATGGTTCACATGGCCCGCAGGTAGTTAGACTGCAGCCTCTCTGTTTGTCATTTGTCGATTTTACTTGTTTGTTTTCATTTGTTTGAATTTTTTGGTGCTTTGATCTGGTGGAATCATCCATCTAGGGGCTTTCTCTGAAGCTAATACAGAGGTGGGTGCATCAGTGGTGACTGGATTGCCCCGTTGTAATTCCTGACCAATCAAAGCATAGGTAATGATGTTAATTGCAAATGCTTACATTTCAAAACTGTGGCTAATGGCTACTGTAAATCAAAACAATTATTTCTGTCGGCTCTGTGTTAAATTCAGTTAGCAAGCTCACAAAGTAGTGTGCATGTATAGTCAAGTCATTGTTTTTAGTTAACGTTATCCTAATCAGATGCATTGTATCTGACCAATTTTCGGCCCCTGTCAAGAAGGAATCTGATCTCTTACATTGCCTTAGAAAGTTATTTGTGTCACTAAAATGTGTAACGTGGGTCTCAACCACTACCACGCAGTCTGTTCCTGTACATTTAGGAATGTAGCGTCTGCCTCCACGTCTGCCTCCCACCATGCTTCAGGGTGCCAAACACAAGTGAACAATGTCCACTCAAAATATTGTCCTCTCAACTAACCCAGAGCTGCAGTGCAGTTATTCCAAGCTTGCTCGCCTGCTTTACTTGGTCCTCCATAAACACTACGAGGGTAGAAACTATCATAACAATAGGCCTACTCATCTCTCTTCTTGTACTAGAGGGGCTAGTTGATAAATTAGGCTTTTGCTGAAGTCCATTGGCAAGGCACCAAATGCATATCTTGTCCCAGAACTTGATACCAGTGGTTGAAAAATTGTCCCTGTCAATCAAAAATGTGTTTGATCTTGTCTGTAATATTTTTGACTTGTCAACATTGGTCAAAATGGCTAAAGAACGGCCAAAGAAAATACAAAAATTTGCATGTTCAGTATAAATGGCTGTAAGACCCTCAATTTGACTCAGTCAAGGCGATGAAACAGCCAGCCATAAAACCCAAGTGCATTCTGTCACTCATTCAAACACCACTTTGCTTTCAAAGTCTGTTGGAGGAACAAAGCTGAGACTTTGGTGCAAAATGTGTTGGCTCCTCGTTCCCTCAGACTTGTTTTGGATCAGAATGGGTCTGCTCCTGTGTATTAAACTGGGGCAACATCAAGCTGTTCCCTGTTGCTGTCCAATATTTCAGCAGAGACAAGGGAACCTGCACCAGTGTGGTGGATTTATGTGAGACCGCAGATGTAACCTCTGAGGCAATTGCTCACAACCTATAGATCTTCCTTGAAGAGACGGGGTTGATGAAAAATGACATTGTTGCCTCTGGGCCAGACAACATGTCAACTTTGGTTGAGTCAACTTTGGGGAAGTTGATGTTTGTGCTCCTGAAATGCCTGCTGGAAAACCCCAAATTGAAAACCCCAATTGAAAACCCCAAATTGATTCCTAGATACTATAGTTGCCCCATTGTCCAAAATACTGCAAAGAACAGGCAGAAAATATTTAAATATATTGTGGAGAGCCTGGTTCTCAAACTGTAGAGTGCAAGTGCTGAGGAAATTGGAGTGCAGTGAGATCCTCCATCAAGTAGTCACTTGCTTTCTCACTTGCCCAAGAACTGGCCAGCCACCCAGTGTTACTTCCTCAGCAAGTCCAGGTTCCTGGGGTTATATGTAAAGGATAATACCCGACAAGGTGTCCATTATCAGGAATTAATGGACGACGGGGAGGCCTCCCCGTCGTCCATTAATTCCTGAAGAGACCATTAAGACCATTCATTTATATTTTCATGCATTTTGTAATCAAAATCTAAAGTTTTTCACAAGCCATAACTCAGTTTCCCTGGTAACACCTGAGGGTTTGACTAATACCTGGAACAATCATTACCATCCCATAAGCTTCTTATGCAATTACCATTCAGGAGGGTGAACTCCTCTCAGGTTCAGCAGGCTGCAGAAAGACATTAAGAACAGGCTGACCAATGTTTTTATTGTTACAAAGTAACCTGAAACATCAGAAAGATTCTAACTATGTCTGCATGCACCTGGTGGAGTAGCTGGATAGGTGGTTAGATTTTTCTGAGGGCTTGTGGTGCTCATCTCAGCTTCAATTATACTCCTTCAATGAAAGACATCATTGATTTCACCAGTCATCTGCCTGGAGATGAAGGGTAATGCTTTCCTCTTTGCTCTGCTCTCTGAATGAAGTCCTCCTTGGACTGAAGCACAAAGTCACAGCAGTGGCCCAACACCAACAACAGCTCCCATGTAAACCCAGTAAATAAATGTGGGTTGAATTCTTTCAGAAGTCATTGGAAGCCCCATACCTGTTACATGCTGTGTAGCACGTCTTTGCTGTTCCCAAGCAACACCAATATGGAATGTATCTTCAGTATAATGTATAACATTTGGATGGATGAAAGGAAAAGCTCATAATGGTCAAGGCAGAGCTCTTTGTCCATTTCAACTAGTCAAATTGCTTGCACAGACTTTGCTAGCTTCCCAGAACCTCTGTCATACACAGCTGGTTAAGGCAGCCTGGACGAATGCCAAATGTAATCCATGAAGAGTATGTAGTTGAACAATTACACAGTGTTTTTAAAGTCTAACATTACCACGTGACAGTTGTTGTTGTTGTTTTTACTGTCTAACAAATTAGAACAATATGATTAACTTACCTCTTTTAACCAAAGGTGCAAATATCTCCCCTGAAGTGATCTCCCACTGAAAGCTTGGCAACCGGTAGCTACCCTGGTTGACATAACATTAAATAAGCTTTACATCAAAGTGAGCAACAAGTGAGTAAATCAGAAAAACCAGGCCTTTCTCAGAATTGCAGGTTTCATCCTTTAACATAAATTATTTATATTATCTTTATATTCCTGTTGACAGGAAAGGCTGAAAATCTTAATCTTTTTTTTCAAATGCCAACATCCATACCACCTAGAAGACGAGACTTGTCCAGTGTGGCACGCCTGCAACTTATGCTTCCAACCAAGACCAATAGTGATTGATTAACCCTATGCCCTAGACGCTGCATGGGTATATTTTAGAAGAAAACTCCAGCAATCAGCTTTTGAGAGGAGCTTTGAACTCAAGACTCAAGTTTTTTAATCATATAAAACTTTAGAAAGCACATCTTACTGCTACCAATACCAATAAGTTAAGAGGCCTGATGAAAACTTTTCATCTTCCCCACATAGCACCCATCACATTTTTCCACCGGCTGGTCAGAAACAAATCGTAACACAACACTCTAATGTTATTGTATTAATGATATTAATTCACCATGTTATTTCACTGCACATCCTCAGAATTAAACTGAACTTCAATAACAAGCATATTATGCTTCTTCTTTTCATACTTTGGTCTTTTTTTTATTTCAACACTCAAGTCATAACAGCCTAATGTTGATTTACGAATGAGCGTAATACATTTTCTGTGATTATTGTTTGTTTTTTCAAGTCAGAATCAAATACACTCTAGACCTACTACAATGCAAATGGCAAGTAATGCAAAAGAATTTCCCTGGTGAAAAAGGTGCTCAGGCTTTTGTACAGTGCAGACTGACAAGCAATAAATTAGGTCATATACAGTATGACTTAACATAAGGTACAAGGACACTTTGCATACATACTGTACATTTAGACAGAATTAAACAGATGTGCTGTACAATTATAGTGTAATAGGGCCACACAAATAGCCGCTGACCTAAAAACTGAAAATAAAAAAGAGAAACAGGAACCGAACATGCCTGCCCCTTGCTCGGTGCATGGTTGTATGACCCAGTTGTACAGAATGTCTTTGACACGATCCCTGTTCTCTGATCCCTGTTCTTCAATGTCAGCTATGAATTCAAGACAAAACTGTGCACAGTCCCATTCGTTGCAGTGTATACTCTCAATCTCTGTGGGCATGGCTGAGCAATATCTGCACATGCACCACCAGTCATTGTCAGCCCATGCTTCTCCAGCCCCGCTGTCTGTCCTAGTGACCAGTGGCCCCTTTACACCTGGCATTAAAAATAATGCCTTTTATCCAGATTGTGTCTAGATCTAATGTAGCTGGATTGCACCTGGCATTAATGTGTCTCTGGTATACACATTGAAATCTGATTATCCTTTCCTTCACTTCCTCTCCTAATATTTACCACCTTTGAAACTGATAATGAACACGTTGTCATTGTCATTTTTGGTGTATGTTACTGTCTGAGCTGCCTGCTGCATGTTTGTTTTGTCTGTGCTGAAAAGGTATTCTGGCACAACTTCACCTACTGACAAGGTGCATGGAATGGGCAGGTAACACTGGGAAAGAATAGATCCCAGCAGCACTTGCAGTACAGGGAACAAAGGTTTATTAGGAAAACCAACATGCGTCGGCTCATGGCCTTCATCAGGGTTTATGAAACAATATGTCTGAAAGCCTATCGCTATACGTAAGCACACTAAAATATAGCCTATGCTTATGTTTAAAGGTTTAAACCCATAGTTGGCAGTGAATCTGTGTGATTCTGTATGAATTTACACTTTAGGACATCTTAAACATATCAATGAACAAAACACTGTTCAGAATGAAATAACAAAACACCGTTCTGAACTCACAAGAAAATTAAATTCAGTCAGATACAGTATATTTAATGTGTATTGTTAGTCTCCTTTCCCCACTTAACGGCCTAAAAAGCCCTCCCCTATTTTTTTTTCTTACCACTGAGCACATTTTGATTTCAGATAGTTAAAGCTGCGATGTTCCCACCACTAGAGGGTGACAGAAACTGCAACACATTTGTAAATAAAGCATAGCAAAACTACTGGACTACGGAGGCTCCTAAGGTCAAACAGGGCATAAAGGCACAGCCTTTAACAGCTAACCTAAATGTACCTACGGTGTCACCGGTTACCAGTCTTGCTTTGCCAGATGTTCCTCCCGCTGAAGGTTATATGTCCCACAATGACAAGTGAACAGGTAGGTAGCAAGTTTACTAGTTTAACAAGTTTACTCGCTTCATCGATTCTGCCATTACATTATTTTTTCCAGAAATGGGAGGGGGTGAGTGCCGCTTTTAAACAGCGAGGGGGGAGAAGTTAGTTTTAAAAAAATGAAAAACTACTGAGTGGGCCAGGAGGAGCTTTGAGTCGGTCTGAGTTTTCACAACAAGCTTTAGAAAAGCGGTGAAAACAGCAACAGAGCTGGCCCACGTGTGTGGATATTGGTTTATATCTTTATGTCTCAAGGAAATCTCCATATAGCACACATGAGTTTTAGGATTGGTTATAGGGTCTGAAATCATTTATTGCAGGTTTAAAATCTCCAGTAAATGGCTTTGAATGGTGATTGTGTAAATCTTACCTTAGTTTGCTTCAAGTGAATCAGTGGTTTCTCTTCCTTAAAATGACGCCTCTTTGCTACAATTGTGAGGTATTTGTACTCCTTTTAATCTTTATGAGCTTTGCACATTCAGTTTATTAAAATAAAGCCTCTTTGGTACAACTCTTTTTTAAAAATATTATTCTTAGTGAGATTCACTATAGATCAATATAATAGATGCACTGTACATGAGTAAAGGGGCTTTAAAATAAATGTTTGCTGTATTGGTCCAGAGATGTCGATGTAGCAGAAAAATGAATTGTGATATTAACTACATTTTATGCTGCTGTAGTAATCGCAAATGAGATGGCTTGCCCATCACAATTTATCAAGCTCTCCAACCAAATTATATTATTTGCACTTTGTAATGACATTTTTAAATTGTTGTGCACAGTCAGACTTTGTTGTCATTGAGCTTATCACCCCATCCCTACAAACCAGGCATCTTAATTTACTTGGCCCATGCCTCAAAGAAACTCTTTTCAGTATTTCAAGCAAATACTTAATGCTAAAAACAATGGTATGGCAACCAACATGAATGTACAAAATGTTTTTTTAAGAATCGATGTGATGACTTCACCTGAGAAATAACAATGCCAACAGTATTTAAGATCCTGTAAAAGGTTTCCCACAACCACTAAAACTCCACATTACAGTCCTAAGATATGCAAAGCTAACTATGTAAGAAAGGGGACAGTATAAGGTTGATTTATTTTGCTGCATAAGTCACCTGGGTGGCCATCTTGCGACTAAAACAGTGCTGGGTTGCAAAAACAGTGTGTGACCCTCCAAGTGCTCTGATGTGCTTCAGTGACTCCAGTGTTAACAACATGCTAAGAATATTCCTTGGCAGAATCTCCCACCCGGTCCAGGATTTTACCAGATTGGTCAGTTCATTAGCTGATGCTGTGGATGAAACAAAAATGGATAATTAATTAATTGAGTAAATTAGAAAATTAAACAGAATTTGTGTAGCCAATTAATAGTTAAATTGATTAAGTAAAAATGCATCATATTTGTTATCTGTAATGTAACAAAAAAATTATATAGCTTTTTTGTTTTACTTTATTAAAAAGAGTATCTTTGCACACCTGTATGTGTAGGACAGGTGCATCGGAGGGGAGTAGATGGCAAATCCAAAGAGTAGAGTCCAGCACACTCTTCACTTGAATAAACAGTTTTATTCAAAACAATGTTTCGGTCAAAGGTCGGATCAAGTTGGTTGAAGGTTGGATGACTGAAACTGTACTAAATACAACTGTTAAATGTAACATTAGCTTGACTCCCTAACATCAGCTTATCACTTCTGAATCAAATGCATATTGTGTGTCTTTCTAACAGGATTTAAATGACAAAAGTTGTGGAAGTAGATGTTGGACCAGAAGAATGCCGTGACGTTTCAAATGGAATGCATGTGATGTCATCATGGACATGTAATGTATTTATTGATATTTTAATTATTTTGTATTTTTATCCACCTTGAATATATTCAAGGTGGATATAATATATAATATATCATCAACCCTGCTGTACTGTACAGCAGGCTGTGTACCACCAGCCGACTCTTCTGTAATTAGACAGAATGGGGGGAAGAGGTGGAGGGCAAGAAAGAAAGGTCAAAACAGCAAGAGAAAGAGCAGTAGAAACCGCGAGAGGGAGAAGGAAAGAAGTCAAACCACAAGAGGAAAACAGAAAATAAAAGCAGAAAAAGAAAGAATGAGCAGAGAATAGGAAGAATCAAAGGAAAAGTAGTAGAAGAAGAATGAGGGGGAAAGTGTGAAAAAGTGAAAAAGACAGGTAAAGACAAAAGTATGGTGTACAGGAGTAGAAAATAATTGAATAGTAAGAAAAAAAGCTTGAAAATGAATGAAAGAAAGAAGTTGTAAGAGTTTACAAAGCTGAAAAATTCCTATGTTATGTCTGCTGTCTTTCTTTATTTGCTCCCAACTTTAGTGCACACATAATCACTCTATAGTTTAATGGCATCAAAGTTAGTAGTTTAGCCTATAACAATATACAATATATTTTTGTATAAATATAAATGTCTACATAATATTTTATATATGTTGAATATTTAAATGTACTAAATTCATGTGGGAGGATGGGAAGGTGAAAGGGAATATGATATCTTAATTTGGGCCAGTTCTGGGGGTATTCTGGCTCAGCATTGGCAGAGTCGGCATGGATCCGGCAAACGGAACTGGGCCAGTGCGTTCGGCCCAATTCCAGGCAGTCATTCAAAAAGAGGCTGGGCCAAATCCAGGATCCGACGCCGGGCCGACTAAGGCAGTCTCGGCCCGTGAGAATTGGGCCTCGATTGGGCTGACATATCATTGCTATCTGATGATCATAGCTGCCTGAAAAGTTATTTTATGTAGATTGAAATAAATCCAGGAGAAAGCAAAAAAGATGTCAGCCAACACCCTGATCACCATGACTAATTTGCTCAGCACACCAATATCATCCCACCCCCAAGTGTGGCAGGGAGTTTTGTACAAATTTGCTTGGCCTGATCTGCCTGTTGTATGATTTTCCAAATGTGCTATGTGTAAATCTATTGACCTTCAGGTTTTCCCTTGGCTTTAGGTCTGAGCAGTCCATGTTGACAGGAATCCCTGTAGCCTCCCCAGCTTCCACTTCACCCATGCTGCTGTACTTGATGGGTACAGTTATGGGCGTAAAGTTTGGTCGGGACGGTGAGGATGTGTCCCCACCACATTTCTGTCTAAAATTGTCCTTATAACCAATGTGTTATTACTTCCATACACATTCATGTGAATTGGTTTCATCCACTCCACAAAGGGTTAACTTACTCATGTTCCAACTTAGAGTCTAAGAGGAATAATACTATCTCTATTGGTTCTTGTTCATCTTGTTCGTTTTGCTCCTGCCTCCCGTTCATTACCCCCGCCAACAGGGTTGGATGGGGGTTATGTTTTTAGCCCTGTACGGTCTGTTTGTCTGTTAGCAGGATAACTCCAAAAGTTATGAACGGATTTGCATTAAACTTTGTGGAAAGTTTGGTCATGCGGCAAGGAAGAACTGATTGCACCAATTGGCCAAAGGGGGGCGTGGTGGTGGGCGTGGCTTCTCATAAGAAGAAGTATAAACATCAGCAGAAATAAGAAGAGGCAAACCTTCCATTATTGGCCCAATCAAAATGCATGGGGGCACTGGAGAGCTCTTTTCCAGTTTAGACATAACCGTCCTGCTAATTTCTCCAAAACTTGGTACAGTGGTAGAAGGGCAGCCCTAATGGAAACTGGACAGATATAGAGCTGATTGGCCATGTGGTGTTGTGATAATCGGCTAAATTGCTTAAAACTGGCAAGAATGTGAACAGGCAGATTTCATGTCCCATCTCAGGTCCAGGAATCCACATAAAAAGGCAGTGGAAAAATCGGTTCCCAATGGGTCAGACAACATAAAGTAGAAAAGGTGGGAAACTGTATAATGCACAAAACAAGTGATTTATTTGCTAGAAATAGTGCTTACTCATATAAGCACTTCAAATCAATAAATGAACACAAATGTAGGCTTAGTGCCTGAGGAAGAGCGCCAAACTTGAAACACATTGCAACTGAGTAGCTGCTAAACCAAGCCTTTATTTGTGTTCCCTTTAGGGTCCAGTCATGAAAATGTGTGCATCTCCTGGACTGAAACTAGAATATACCTGTCCAATATCTGAGAGGATGAACTCCAGTGAAAGTGCACCTCTATGTATTTTTGGATATAGTGAGGGGAGCATGATCATTTCTTTTTTCTTTGAAACTAAAAGACCTGGACCCCAATACCATCCATAAATGAACCTCACATTCCACACTACGTTTTCTGAGATTGCATCCATTCTACACCCTAATATCCATTGAGATTCCATTGAAACCGATTATCAGCTTTTGTTGGCTAAAAAGGCAGAATACTACAATTTGAATGGCAAATAATGCTCAAAACTTATAGCTACAACCTGAGATCTGAGCAGCACAAGATATAAAACGTTGATCAAATATTGTCGGTGACACAATTTAGCTCAAGGGGGGTACAAGTACATTGTACAGGTCTCAGACAAAAACTTTAAAATAATTTCATTTTAAAATTATTTTGTAGCCCAACAAATTGTGCAAAAACTCAAGGGGTGTACAAACTTTTTCAAGACACTGTATATAAGCTACACAGTCTGCCCAGTTTTGATGCAAATACTTAACATTTTTTGTGTCAGTGTTTATGCAATGGTGAAAGGTGCTATCCATTTGGTGACAGTGTTGTAGTGATTGACTGACTTTGTGTGTTTTGACATATGTGGGTAATGTTTTATCATGATATCCAGGTGTGGTGTTATCATGAAAACAAATTAGTATTAGGCTACAATGGCATTTGATTGTCTTATCATAGAAACATGCTATTTTAACATAGCCTGTATTACTGTATTTATGTAGCTGTTTGAATTGCAGTGTTGTAAGCTACATAGCATACCACCGAAAACAGTCATTTATTTCATTATATGCTTGCAGGGACAGCAGATCAAACAAAAAAACTAATAAAACGAGAACAAAGAACTGTTCACAGAAACAGAAATGCTGCCAAGCAGGGCTGGGACTGACTATAAAGCACATTTTTAATGTATCACAAACGTTTGTTTCTTAGCCTACAGTTATCATCATCATTGAGGAAGAGGAAGACGATGCTGTTGTTGTAGCAGTAGTAATACCTGTATACATTAATATACTGTTATGTATTTTCTGCTCTTTTCCATTGAATTATATTATACCCACTTAACATTATGATCATTCTTGTATCATATAATATCTACTGAAAACCATGGTCTGTGTATACTTTTATTTAGGATAATAATTGAGCAACTGGGGCTGGAGGAAGTGGTCATTTGGAAGCAGGCCGCAAAAAAGTGGGAGAACATGAAGAGAAAATACAAGGCACTGAGCATTTTTATATTATAGCTAGTATTGACCAACATAAAAGTATCTACAGCTTCCATGAATTAAAGCTGCAATAACCAAAAATAATCTGACCACTAGAGTGTGATTGCAACAACTTGCACTAACAAGGACAACATTACAAAAACAAAATTTGCATAAAGGCTAATAGCTAAGCTAGGCACCTACAGAGAAGTATCACCATAAATATGCCATAAATCCTCTGGCCTGACACATAAATGAAAGGGTAGATATAGAATAAAGTCATTGGTTACAACAGTAAACTTTCTTCTAAAAAAGATTGTGATTCATCATGTTCAACACTTCCACCTCCTTACTGTATCGCACATAGACAAACATGTAAAACTGTCAGATATGACATCACCAAAACTGATAAATCCCCAGCATGTGAAACTGAAATATTACATATCATAGTATTTACAAAAGAGTGAGAAACAGACATTTGGCTTACTGTAGGGAAAATGTTTAAATTATGGATAAAATATCCATAATTTCCACAATATCCATAATCCATAATAAAATCAGATTATGGAAAAGGATTGTGGAACTTTCTGATAAACATGTTTTATCAGTATTTTTGTGTGAATATACAGTATATATAGCACTTCATATTTTGCAGTGGAGTTGGACTGTTCTGCAAAATGAGTCTGTTTCGAAGGTTTTCTTAACTGTTGTGAGAGCATGAACCTTATATTGGAGAAATGTGTCAAATCAATTGAGAAAAACTGTAACATCATGTCAAAACATTCATACCTGTATTTACTCTCAACCAAGCCATGTAGTGGGAGGCAGGGCTGAAGTCAGGACAGTCCATGGATGGGGCACACATTGGCCATCCTTGTTTTGAGGGGGCGTACTTGTTCTTCTGCCTTGGCACCCCACACCTGCTGTAAGCCATTAAGACCGCTTCCCGCAATCATGACTTTGTCCTTTCTGAGGATGTAGTGACAAAACACAACTTTCCTTACAATACAGAAAGTCAAAATTGTGACAGGGACCAAATAGAGCACAAAAGTATTCAGAACAATCCCTTCTCATGTACAAACAAAAGTCAAACAATGTACAGAATATCTTCCCTAGGTCTCCATCTCTGCCGCTGAAGCAGTAATTGCTGTACAGAGGCACAGAGCGGAGAAGCTTGTGCCTGGTCTGACAGTGATTCCAACTGTACACACTGTTGAAAAAAATGAAGGTGCTGAAAAAATGAAGGTCATGTTTAAATCAAAACAGAGAAAGGATCACATACATTACTATTAACAGGTGAAATTTTTCTGATTCAATGTGTTACTTAAAATAATGACAGCTAGAGACATTTCATTGCATATTGGTCAGTTCTATTTCCTGCTTCTACGTGTTGCCTGCATGTAAATTGTTCTCACATTCTACTGCCATTAGGCTACTGCAATGTGTTACCAAATGAATGTGAAACCACAGCATGGTTCATTGACCTGATGAACTTTAGAGGTCATCTTTATGGTCAGTAAGCAGTAAATGACTTCTAACCTATAATCCTTATTCTACACCATGGACCTCAAACTACTGGCCCCGGGGCCAGATCCAGCCTGCGAGACAACTTCATATGGCCCCCCACATGTTTATAATTTATTGTTAAATCCTGCCTGCAAATTAGAGCTTTTTATTTCATGTCTATTATTTGAACAGGCCTATTACTTGCCGACATTTCGCTAGAGAAAACAACACTTGTTGATTGTACTACAAGCAAAATGTCTCTTTCTACACCTAAAATTTGACATGGAGCACAGAGAGAGAGGTGGACAACTAATTATTCAGTGCAACCGCTACCTGTCTGATCTGCAAGGAGCAAGTCGCCATTCTTAAGGAATACAATCTCAAGCAACATTACTAAACATGCAGAGCAGTACGCTAAGTACGAGGGAGAGGAGAGGGAAACACGAGTTGCCCAACTTCAGAGAGCAATGCGATGCAGCGGCTGAGGCCAGCGACGTGGTGTGTGAGCTGATAGCCAAAGCGGGGAAGCCATTTACTGAGGGACAGTTTCTGAAAGATTGCATGCTGCAGGTTGCTAATATCCTCTGCGCAGAGAGGGCGGTTTTATTCAGAAACGTCAGTCTGAAAAATACAGTGGAAAAGCAGGTCAGTGAGTTATCAGATGACATTTATGATCAGCTGCGTGACAAAGCCTGAGATTTCAGTGCCTTTTCAGTGGCGCTTGATGACAGCACTGATATAAATGACAATGTTCAGCTTGTTATATTCGTCAGGGTTATTACGTAATGACCAGTTTGAAGCAACTGAAGAGGTACTTAATTTCAGTCGGATGCATGTGAAAAAGACTACAGCCAAAGACATATTTAAGCAGCTGTGTGAAACAACTGAGTGTGCTGGTCTGCCACGGGATAAACTGGTTGGAATAACCACGGATGGTGCCCCGTCAATGATAGGGAGCAAAAATGGACTAGTGGCACTGGTTCAGAGAGAGCTGGAGGAAGAGGATCTAGAACCTGCTATTGCTCTGCACTGCATTATTCATCAGTAGACACTCTGCAGTAAATGCTTGAAATTTGATAATGTTATGTCAGTCGTGGGGAAATGCATTACATCAGATTGAGGGGCTTACAGCACTGCCTGTTTGGTGCCTTTTTGGAGGAAATTGAGGCAGCATATGGTGATGTCCTGTACTTTACAGAGGTGCACTGGCTGAGCAGGGGTTCATCTGAAGCTGCAGGGCCCAAACCAACTTGCCACCGTGGCTTTTGACAATGTGCATTCTCTATAAAACTGTGATTATGGAAAACCCAGCTCACTGAGAAAAAACTCTTTTATGGAAGAGGGTACTGTATTCAGTGGTGATGAATATGTTGCTGCCATTGAGAAGCTACAGCAGGAATCTGGCCAGCGATTTGCTGACTTCAAGACTCACAGCGCCTTTCCAGATGTTTGCACACACCTTCTCCTTTGATGTGGACAGTGCTCCAAGTGTGCTACAAATGGAGCGTATAGACCTGCAGCGCAGCACTGACCTCAAAGCCAAGTTTAGAGAGGCACAAGGAAAAACGATGATGGGACAATTTCTGAGAGAGCTACCCTTCACTTCCCAGAGCTGTCCAAACTGTTCAAGGGGGTCATGTGTCTGTTTAGATGCACATATCTTTGTGACAAACTATTCTCCATGATTAACTTTAAAAAGTTGAAATACAGATACAGACTGACTGATGCCCATCTCCAGGCCATTCTCAGTGTCTGGCAGCAAAGCAAAAGTTGAGCAAAATGTGCTTAAATGACTGTATATAGTTAAAATCTATGGTTGAAAAAAAAAACATGGCACTGCCAGTGGCCCCAGTTAATTTGAGTTTGAGCCCCCTGTTCTACATAGGTAGCAACAATATTGCAGACAAAACAGATATCCCAATCTAACTTGTTTGAGCTCTATTTACACATAGAACAGGAAGATCCAGCCCAGCAAATTTGTACAAAACTCCCTGCCACATTTGGGGATGGGATGATGAGGGAATTAGTCATGGAGATCTGCATGCTGGCTGACATCTTTCTTGCTTCTCCTGGATTTATTTAACTCTACATAACACAACTTAAGGCAGAACACACAGAACTTGGCTGTATAGCACCAAAACAAACCTTCAGTTTTATTTCTATGACAAACAGTATTGACTTGCTTCTCACTCTCTCTTGTATGCTGGAAGCCATCACAGACTTCACAGACACAGTGAAGGTGGCATGGTTGTGATGGCTGCTTCAGCACTGTTCCCTGATGACCTGGAATCAGTGGACGCTCCCTCATTTATCTCCTCCAACATACAGTGGATGGCGCAATATCAACTGATGCCAATGAGAACCTGCACTCTCAGCTTCACGTTCTAGCAATGCATCCATCTGCGTAAGACTGTAGATCTCCATTCGCTTTGAGGGGTCAATCTGAGGGGGAAACCACCAACAGTGAAACATCACTAATCAACTACATTGACACCTTACCAGGAGTTCCAGCAGAGGATCCTGGAACCTCCAGAAGAGAGCCACAGTCCCTGCCACTGGTGTAAATGCAGATCCTCTACTATGTGACAGGGTGGGTGGTGATTAAAGTGGTGGCAAAAACAACTTGTGAATCATGTGTCGAGTAGGGGAGAGTGGAGTTGGTTGTGACACAGGGTTGGATGTTACAGGCCGTTTTCACCCAATCAGAAACAAGCTGGAGTGTTAGAAATAACACATATACTTTTCCTGAATCAATACTAATGAAGACACTTAGCAAGCATTTTAAATACCTTGCAGGGATCGCCAGATTTTCAAGGGGTAAGCTTTTTTTTGCAGCAACATGATTTTTTAGCTCTCCTCCAGTGTTCTGCCATGCACACATTTTATTTATATATCTTTTTAATCCCTGATCTGTGCACTATTTTTTATTTAACTTTTATTTTACCAGGTTAGTCTCATTGAGATTAGACATTTCCAAGAGAAGCCTGGCCAAGTATGCAGCAACAAAAACATACATACAATTTACAAACAACATAAAAACATAGCATACGGTAAATAATCAAAAGTGAAAGATGCATCAAAACTATTGCAAGGTTCATAAATAAACAGAACAGAGACCCTCCATGCCCTTCATAGGTATTTCCATAGAGGCCAGATTCGACAGTTTTAGGTCATTCTGTAGTTCCATGTAGTGGGTGCAGAAAACATGAAAGCCTTTATACCAAGCTCAGTACGGACATTCAGAACAGTAGGAGCAACTCCTGTGATTGTAACCTATACCTTCCAAGACTGCGAGAAATATAAGCGCAAAGGTAAGAAGGAAGCAAAGACAGTAAGAACTGTTTGCCAGAGTCACTGTTTGATGCGAGGACATGGCAGCAACACTTCGCTCAGGATGCGGGGGAAGGTTGTGACAGCTGCCCAGGTTGGATTGTGACAGGTGTAACAATCAACTCTGCAGCATGCATAAGCACACTCTTTTCTAGGGGATTATGCCATACTTGTAACACATGGAATATCTAAAATTGCACAAATGCTTACTCTTGATTAACAGCATAGTTAAAAGCCACAATAAATGCTCCACCATAGGCATTAAATGGAGCACAATAACATGGAGGTGAATGCCGTTCCCTATGCACACCAAACTATTTATTGGTGTCATAGCATACATTTTGCATGAAAAGTATGATACATGTAAGTTGTTCATGAGAAAATATCACATCTTTAGGTATCTTTAGGTCTCTGAGTAAATCTGATAAAAGTGAAAAATGTTACAACCGTGGCCACCCTCCTCTGCTTGACAGACAGATAGGGCATCTAAAAACCAATTTAAACAAATGAAAAATATAAACTACATCAAGTAAGACAATACAGTACAAAGGATTGTAATATTTGTTTATTGCATCTTTTTCACAGAAAATGCCAAACAATAGGGAAAGGTCGACTAACAGGATTGTCAGCAGAAATACTTGTGAGGGCATCACAGGATATGGATGCAGGGAGGCCCATCAGAGGTGTGGCCAAGGAATGTCAAGGAATGACCTTGTACCGCTTTGTCAAAAAAACATGCACGTAATTTGTGATAAACTGCGGCCAGATTGGCACTTGCTAAATTGACTCACCTGGAATTTAAGCTCTAACCTTTGGTGTGGCAAATCTAGCGTATGTTTTACCAGCCAAGCTAATGCGAAAGTGATGTGCTGGGACGGCTCATAGCATCTTTATAGCTTTGTCCCACAGTGGCATGTGCAATAAAGTTTTTTTTTTATTTCTGGAATCGACCAACCAACTGACAGAATGACTTATACTGGCTGCTGGTTGTAAAGGAGTTAGCTGACCAGAACCAAGACCAGCTGCTAGCGGTGGTCTACAAAAGTCCAAGACAAGTTTTTAACGAGGAGGAGGCCTTACTCATATCATACATTATTAGGGCAGCAAAGAAGAGACCTAAAGACCTAAGTTGTAAGGAGGTAAGACTAGGATAATAAGTGCTGTTCATATATGGCTAATAAATAAATAAATAAGATTAGAATAGAGTCACGTCACTGTTGTTGCTTGAAACCTAGTGGAATCTCAGTCACAGTGTAAACTCCCTGCTACTCACTTGAAACTGTCAGGCTTCTTGTAAATGAATTTCCATGCAATCTACAGTCTCAGTCTCAAAGTCTCAAGCCACATGAAACTACTGTCCTCAATCATGCAGTCATATTTTCTCAGGACTGGCACAACACTGCATGGGTGCCAGTCGTGAGTCCTTCAGTTAAAAAACCTGTGTTTTATAAAATTTTAAAAAAGGTTTCCAGACCAAATTTTGCAAATCTGTTGAGCCCTTTTCTGTTACACGAGTAAATCATATTGTTTGAAAGTTTTTGCAATAAAGTATAAAATCTCACCTTTGTGTTCTTTTCATACGGATGTCTTAGAAATGGCTGCCGCTCTACGCCTCTTCCCTGTGTGGCGAGCCAGGAAACGTGTTCTTTGCTGCCCTTTGCTGTTTTCACACACTGACCAGATGCAAGGGCTGTGTTTTTTTCCATAGAACAAGGTTGAGCTCATGTGCATAGCAGTGAACAGAATTGTCAACTTGTTACACTCCATTTCCATCTTCAGTCTGACATTGCCTCCACTCTAACCGATTTCCATGGGGGAAGGGAATTCGATTTTCCCTAACCAATCACTAGAGACCAACGTATCCACCTGAATCTAACGTCATTTTAAGTCGACACTGATGCGTAGCCATGACAACACCAGAGACGGTTCAGAAAGTATAGAACATCTTTGACAACACGGAGCGAAGTAAAAACAAAGTACGACCACTTTTAATCGATTTAGAACAGCCTTGATAGCAATGTCTATCTTGTCTATAGCGGTCGCCATTTTTGTTATTACTCCTCCTTGGTTCCGGCGCACAGCTTGACAACGCTTGACAACAGCTCGACAAACAACCGCTGTTTCATGTCACGATGCCACATCAGAATCAGTCAACTCGGTGGGGTGGGCGGATTCAAAGGTCTGGACCCAGGCAAAACATAGACAGCCTCTGGTTGTTTCTTGCAGAAATGGGCTTGCACACCCCCAACTGCCCTACTCATTACTGATGCACCACCGTATGCTTGTGCCACACGTCAGACCATCTATGCCAAGTGAAACCAGCTTACTAAAGCCAAGGAAACGTTCCTTCACCATTCCCTCTGGTGTTGTGTACCGCACACATACTGCCAGCTGTTCTGTGTCTGTCCGTTGCCTCATCCACCATCACAGAGTACAGTTTGGTTGTCATCTCTGATATGATCTTAGGTGATGACTTGAGAGTCACATGTCATGATGTAATTTTGGGAAGATGGAGACATATGTGATATGTGATGGTGCAGTATGACTTTGCAGAAAAGTGTCATTGTTTAAGGAGCTGCATGCATTTGATGAAGTTGCCTTGATTGGCGCTTTTCTCTGTTTCACTGTGACCACGAAAATGCTATCCCCTGCTTACCAAGAAAGGCAGCAACTGCAACAATGCGGCAAACGTATTCCCTTGACTCTGTGATCTCTCCTACTCTAGCAGCTTGCAGTTGCTTGACATCACCTTGAGTGCGACTGGCTTTGAAACCCTTCCAACACATCATAAAGGCCTTGTGCATGGTACTATTTTCATGATCAATAATAATAATAAAAAATTTTAAAGGAATCTTTTTAAGTGGGTAACGTGAAAGTACTCTAACGAGTTACTTTTAATAAAGACTAACATAGTAAAGTAACTAGTTATTATTCGGGGCAAGTAACGAAGTAAAGTAACTAGTTAGTTTCAAAAGTAACTTGCCCCAACACTGCTCATCAGTAAGTTTGCAAGGTAGAAGTCCAAGATTTTGTTTGGGTAAATAGTAGTATATATTCATTGTTATACAAATACTGCACATTCCTAAGATAAAAGAAAATAAGTTCTTCCCACTTCTGTAGACCTGCCTTTTTTCAATTGATTGAACTTTTTGCCATGCCCAAAAATTCAATGAACCTGTACCTGAATAAACTGCAGCCATTACTCCATCTGTATTGGCATGTTGAACATCTTCAATGCCAAGGAAGCTCTGGACAACCCCTTTCTGTGTCAAATTTTTTTTATGAAACTAAACTATTTCATTTTCCAGATGCACAGAATCAGTTGCCCCATCTATAAGCAGTCTGATAAATTTGGCTTTCCTCAGGTCTTCAAGGACTCGCTCTCAACAATGTAGATCTCGATAGTGAATCTTCAATAAACAAAATTCTATATTAATTATATTTATAAGTCTTTTATTTGAAATATAAAATAAATTATATCAAGCTCAGTTTGACTGATCTCACCTGGCACATATGAATGTCAGATTAATGGCATTTAGGCATGTTTGCCCCTGTCCTGTCATTCAGTGCCACCAGATCTGGGAAGTCTGGTAATGGTCTTTCCTTTTTTAGATTTAGATTTTTATTTATTTATATAGTACCTTTTTAAAACAAAGTTACAAAGTGCTTCACAGGATACAGAAATACAAAAATACAATACAGAAAAATAAGCAACATACATATACAGCAATATACAAAAAAATAAATTACAATTACAAAGTCGGTAAAAATGGGTTTTGAGAAGTTTTTTGAAGTCTTTTACAGATTCAGCTGATCTATCGGGGGGGAGATAGTTCCAGAGGGACAGGGCCCTAACAGCAAAAGTGCGATCACCCTTGGATTTGCGGAGGGAGCGGGGTATAAATAAGAGACCTTGGTCGGATGATCTGAGTGGCCTAGAGGTGGAATACGGATGCAAAAGTTCGGAAATGTATGAAGGGGCGAGACCATGTAGGGCCTTGTATGTGATAAGTAGTATCTTGAAATCTATTCTATACTTTACGGGGAGCCAGTGAAGGGATGCAAGGATTGGTGTAATGTGGGATCTACAGTTGGTTTTGGTTAGCAGCCTGGCTGCAGCATTTTGTACAATTTGCAGGTGGGACAGGGCTGCTTGGCTGAGACAGGAGAAAAGAGCATTGTAGTAGTCTAGGTGTTAAAAAAAAATTAGGGTATGGATTAGTAATTCTAGATCTCTGGTTGATAGCATTGATTTGATTTTTGTGATGTTCCGGAGTTGGAAAAAGCAGGTTTGCACCAGCTTGTTTATGTGTAGGTCAAATTTCAGATTCTGGTCAAAGATTACACCCAGGTTTCTTGAGATGGGTTTAACATTGGTGGCCAGAGGGCTGATACAGTGTTTCACTTCAGAGACAAACTTATCAGGACCAATAAGAAGAACCTTGGTTCTGAATTTAACTGAAGGAAATTAAGTGACATCCATTCCTTAATAGCAGCCAGGCAGTCATGGAGGGTACCAATATTAGTGGTGTAGTCTAGTTTATTAGTTTATTGTAGTGGGTATACTCAGAGATTTGTTTCCGTGGGGGGGATACATAATTGGCAGGGGGGTATGGCGGTCTTCCCCCAGAAAAAAAATAGTAATTTAAAACAAATTTCGTGCATTTCTACACCACCTAACCTCTTGGATTAAATCAAGAAACTCTGTATAATGTTAACTGTCGAGCCGGGGAAATGACTGTCAATGTCACAATCCAGCCTCCGTGACACCTGCTGGTGTGGGTGTGTTTTTGTTTTGTCTGTCTGGCTTTTCTTTTCCCTTTTCCCTTGCCTGCCCTCTCCCCACACCTGGTCTTCATCTGCAATCAGCGCACCTGTCCCGGATCAAGCAATCACCACTCCTCTTCACTCCAGTATAAAGACGTTGCAGAGAGAGCCAGTCACTGCCGGATCATTGTGCCATACACGGTTTGTTGTTGTGCACACTTCCAGCTATCTAAGTTATCTGTTTGCCAGCCTTGCCTGCTTGTTTGCCAGCAACTTTACGCCTGTTCTCCCTGGCCGTTTCTCAAACCCAAGAATGCAAAGAACAGACTTGTGTTCTTGGGGAGAACGTTCTTGCTAGTCCTTCTTGGAAGAATGAACTCGCAAGGTCACGAGCACACAGAACGCTGTTGACAGTTTGAGACGATGTGTTCTTGCTGGTATTGTGCAATACCCCCACAGCTACCCCCGCAGGCGCTAGCCTGCTGGCGAGCCAGTTTGTGGAGCTTCTCAACTCCGAAAACATTTTCGATTCACCATCAATTTTTGTAAAACTGCCAATATTTGGAATCTACACAGTTGATTTCTCGCCTCAAAAATTCTCAGAAGTGAATTTAGTGATGAAATAGCATACGAAAATTGTAAAAAAAATTACCATTGTTGGCCTCTCTGCTGCTTCCTGCTCCTCGCTTGAATGCTGGGATATTTGTGTTGACAAGTTCATACAAGTTACCAACCGATGCATCCTCGGTAAAATGGGCGTGTCAAGAACACTTCCGGGAATTTTAACCGTTCTTGGCGAAATGCGAACTTGTGTATTGGGACAGTACTTGGGCTGCGACTGATGACGTTTCACAAGAACACAAGTACAGACAAGAACGCACATTGAGAAAGGCCCCCTGTCTCCAGGAACACCTGTTTGTCTGCCTGCCTCGTCTGTTCGCCAAGCCCCGCCAGCCAGCTATCACCCTGGGAATCACCTCCACCTTGCTGCCAACCCCACGGACTTCCCTCCCCAAGACCCCAGCTCTAACAGCCAGTCATCTTCTCATCGTCACCGCTATCAGAAAATAAAGACTTGTTATTTTGACCTTACCTGCTTGTCCTGGTCTGCATTTGGGTTCAGCCTTGATTCGTGACAGTCAAGCAACTGTGTTCATTGGTAGGTGACGTCAGGTCTAGGTCACGGGCCACGGCCAAACTCAAAGCCCCTCCTATATGGGAAGCCACCACGTTCCGCGCTTCGTAACACAGACAGAGCGCACAGGGTGAATCTAACTATAAAGCAAGGAATCTCTGTCTGTCTGTCTGTCTGTCTGTGAGTGTGTGTGTCCTTCGCATATCTCAAGAACCGTTCATCCAATCTACTTCACACTTGGCGGGTGTATTGCTGGGGACCCAAGGACGTGTCGGATTAGGTGCAATTTGGACACGTGACGTTCAATATTAATAAACTTTGAATAAACAAGCGAACAGTGCTCTGTGCAGCAGTGGGGCGAATGGGCACTGCACTAGTTTTAAGAATGGAAGTGTGAATGGAGGAGATGCCTTCCCCTGCAAAACTTATTTTATTGCAGTTATACTCTACCCGGTATTTGCGAAACAAAATCACTGAAGTGAAAGTTCTGTCACAAAACTATATTGTTATGTATTCTTGCGAATCTTTAAGTGGGTATACGGAAATCCTGGAGCTTTCTTAGTGGGTATACGGGTTATACCTGCGTATCACATAGACTACACCACTGCAATATTACCCATGTCGTTTGGCTTACCTGAAAAATAAAGCTGCATGTCATCAGCGTAGCAGTGGTGAGAGATGCAAAATCGCTAACCAGGTTGCCTAGAGGTAATATGTAAAATGAGAAAAGGATGGGACCAAGGATTGAACCCTGCGTAACTCCACAGAGTATAGGGGCAGTTGAGGACACAAAGTTGTCTATGACAACCTGAAACTTCCTGTTTGTCAGATAGAACGAGATCCAATTGAGAGCAGAGCCCGAGATACCATGATGTAGCAAGTGATATGGAACATATTTCTCATTTGCATCTCAAACCATAGATTCATCTCCCCATTCACGTGGATACCAGCTAGCACTGGCGGGACTCGCTTACCTTCTCCCTCTGCTCACATATCTTGTGGCTGGCACTTTAGGCTTGGGGTCAAATCCTGTGCACCTGTCTACAGGCTCCCTGAATCCCTAAAAATACATAGTGATATGCTTACAGTGACTGATTACTTTTGAAAATAAATATTTATCTTATTCATCTTTATATTATGGTGCAGCTGGAGGGCCTAAAAATAACCCCTGGCGGTTCAGACAAATAATGGGCTTTCTGGAGCATTTTATTGCAGAGAGGGTTTCATCTGGAAACTTTCAGATCAGCCCAAGTCAGACCCAAGTCCAAGCTCATCACCCTGCATTCCAGTTCCTAGCAGTCAGGTTGCAGTCCCCTTGTCCTGCAGCCAGGTCCAAGGCCCTCAAAGAGGAAAGGCACACCATCTGTGATGGAAGATGATACATTTGAGACTGAGATACTGTCAATTCTGTCTCAGAAAACTGACAGTAGACAATTTCTTACAATGTATTGCCCCAGCTCTGCGGTGCCTCCCTCCACAAAAAAAGAGGCAGATACAAATGGAAATATTAAAGCTCATTCACTATGCTCAGTATCATTAAATCCTGTTAGTTGTATTTTTTTGTTATTTTTGCAATCTGTTTTTGTTATCCTAGACCAGGGCTATTCTAAACTGGAAATGACAATATGAGATGACCTTAGCACGTCCTGATCTTGTTCATTCAGCCAGTGAATAGTGCATCTGTGGACCCCAAATCACTGCCCTACTTGTCCAGCTGTGACTCCAGCCTCCAAGAAGCCTAAAGCTCTCTGACGATCATCTCTTGGCAGTTCTCATCAAGCCACATATCATGGTCTTATATGGAGAACACTTTAGACATTGTTTTTGCTAACATCAACTCATTATAATGAGTTAACAAAACCCACATGACCACAACATTGGCTAGATGAGGATTAGTGAGCATGATTATTGTTAACTACAAAGGTGCATTTTCTGGAGAAAATGCGTGTGACTGCTGAGAGTGCAAAGTGTGGCTTGTCAGTTAAAAACACTGGTGCAGTTTAGTGTGGGTACAGCTCACCCTTTCTGTTGGCTGTCTGTGACTGGTCTATCACTCTCCTCTTTCCCTCTTTCTTATCCTATGGCTGTATTTATGTCACATATTTCTGTCTGTCTCCAGTTGTTGTCTCTGTCTCATCTGCTTCACTCTCTCCCTGTTCTTCAGTTGCTGTCTCACTCTCTTGGTAAAACAGGGATAGGTAACATCAACTGACTGCATCTACATACTGGTGCTGATACTGGTCCTATATGTGTACCAGTGGCTGTGTGTGTGTGTGTGTGTGTGTGTGTATGTGGGTGGATGTGTACTGATTTGTAATGCATGTGGCAGACTATACATGCACTGGCACTCGCACATACTGGTACCAGTAACTGTGTGTGTGTGTGTGTGTGTGCGTGTGTGTGCAGGTGGATGTGTACTGGTGTGTAGTGTGTGTGGCAGACTATACAAGTACTGGTACTTGCACATACTGGTACACATACTGGTACTATATACGCACCAGCAGCTGTGTGTGTGTGTGTGTGTGTGTGTGTGCGCGTGTTTTTGAACATGACTGTGGATCATCTGTTCAAACTGAAACGTAATGTTAAAACTGTGAGAAAGTTGGAAGTGGCAGTTTAAAACACTTCTGTGAAGGAGCTGTAATGAGTGTCAAAATGATAAGTAATAATGTTAGAAATGTACTAAAATTTCATAATAGTAACAAGTACAAAAGTAAGAAAATATGTAGGAAGGCTTATGTGTAAAAGGTGGAAGGAGTATGAAAGGTATGAAGTAGGAAGGCTATTTTGTGAAGGGTAGAGGTGAATGGTATGAAGAGTAGATATATATTCAGTAGAAAAAAAACAAACTAAGAAAGTGACAAGTACTAATGTTAAAAATGTACTAAAATGTAATAATACTAAGAAGTAAAAAGGTATGAAATATGTAAAAGACATGTTGAAATGGAGAAGAGTGAATTAAGCAGAAGAGCTGCATGTGTAAGAGAGCAGCAGTGCAGCGGAAACTACTGTGAAATAGAGTGGAACACTAGTGTCGAACAAACGTTAATATCTCAAAAACTATACATCGCATTGCTTATTTATTGACATTGTGAGTGAGAGCAGAAGTAGCTGAAGGGTTTGATGTATAATATGTGTATGTAGTATTAAAGTTGTGTGAACTGTCACAGTTTTAAAATGTGTGAATTTAGTAAAAAGTACAGCTTGTACACTCTGCTAGAGTGTGTTATGACATCACGCACTCTAGGCTGGCTCCATAGGGTCCCATTATAAAGGTTGAAAAAAGTATAAAACTTAAACTGCGATTTCTCAAAAAGTACAAAAGGTATCAAAAAGCTGAAGAAGAGTAATAAAGTACTAAAAGTGGTGACCCGTTTAAAGTTTGAATTGAGTGTCTAGCTGAAAGTATGAAAGGGTAGTTAGAGTTCAAAGAGGGCATGGTTTGAACAGTCCTCCCATAGACTTGCATTGTAAAAACAGGTATTAAAAGTTGAATAGTTCAAAAAGTATAAAAGATATAAAAAAGTCTAATACATGTAATAATGTCCTCAACAAGCTGAACAGTTTAACGTTTGAATGAAGGTTCTAGCTGAAAGTATGAACGAGTAGTTAGAGTTCAAAAAGTGCTGACTTTGAACATTCCGTCCATTGACTTCCATTATAAAAAAAAAGTGGAAAAAAGTAGAATATCTTAAAAAGTAGAATAGATATCAAAAAGTTGAATACAAGCCCGCATGTCCTAAAGAAGCTGAACATTTAGAAGTTTGAATGGAGTTTCTAGCTTAAAGTATGGAGTAGATAGGTGCCAAAAAATGTACAGAAGAAAAATAATAAACAGCGAGAAGATTATACCTGTGATTGCTGACTCAGCAATCACACAATAATCCAAACTCATTTTGGGCATTCAATCGGAACCAATCAGAACACGGCTTCGCTTCGGCATGCTTCCATTCTGACTGATTATGACATCATTGGAGCTGAACTGTGCTCTACCAATCAGAGCCTGTCTCAGCTGCACTGATGACATCACAATCAGAATTATGGTGTTTGGTCGCAGCAGCCCAGGGGATAAAAGGCCGCACTCGAGGTCTTGAGCTTCATACCTTACCTCAGTAAGGTATCCTCCCCTGGGCGCTGGTAAAGCTGATGCTTGGACCGCGGCAAGAGGCTCTCTTTGGGAACCTTTTTACACTGCCCTAATTTCAGACCAGTAGCTATTGGAAGCTTTATGGGCGTGTTTGGAGACTTTCTCTTTATTTGTATTTTTTTTTCTAGCTAATTTTGATAGTTTGGACCAGGTAGCGTGGCGGCTAGTGAACGCGGTTCATTGAAGAGCTGGTGGTTGGTGCAGTTCGCGTCCTGCTGAAGCCAACCTGCCAGCCGCTCCAAAGGTGCGGTCTGGCGGTTAGCGATGGTGGTTCGTTGAAGAGGTGGTGGTTGGTACGAACAGAGAAGTGGTCTGGCGGTTAGCGATGGCGGTTCGTTGAAGAGCTGGTGGTTGGTACAAAGAGATGCAAACCCACCACCCAGTCCAAACTATCAAGATTAACTAGAAAAAAGTCAAAACTATCCAAACTACCCAGTCCAAACTATCAAAATTAACTAGAATTTCTAGTTAATTTTGATAGTTTGGACTGGGTGGGTGGCGGCTAGCGCATGCGGTTCGTTGAAGAGCTGGTGGTTGGTACGAAGAGGCGCCGTTCGCGTCCCGCTGAAGCCAACCTGCCAGCCGCTCCAAAGGTGCAGTCTGGCAGTTAGCGATGGCGGTCCGTTGAAGAGGTGGTGGTTGGCATGAACAGACGCAGTTCGCCTCCCGCTGAAGCTAGCCTGCCAGCCAGGAGCCTGCAAAAGATGGTCTGACGGTCGCAATTGAGGTGCGGTTCGTGTCCCGCTGCACCTGCCAGCTGCTCTAAAGAAGTGGTCTGGCGGTTAGCGGTGGCGCTTCGTTTAATGCTATCTTATCTTATCTTATCTTGTCTAATCTTATAGAGTTGTAGGCCCTTGTCAAAGTCCACAGTAAGAGCTTTACCAGGGGCTCCAGGGAATGCGGTGGGTACCGCTGCTGCTGCTGCTGCTGCTGCTGCAGTACTTTTAAGCCGCGTGGTATTAGTCAGTAGTGGCAAGCAACAACACTGCTGCTGCTGCTGCTGCTACTACTACAGCTGCTGCAGCAGTATAGGCCTAGCAGTGGTAATTCCAGTAGTTCTCATTACAGATATCTGAAATATTTTAAAGTAGCATTTTGGCTAGTCATAATGTAATGAGCGATATTGTAAATTAGCAGTTAGGATATCTCTCATTACATTATGACCAACCAAAATGCTACTTCAAGATATCTCTAATTACATTATTACTAGTGAAAATGCTAATTTAAGATATCTTTTTTTATTTTATCACTAGTCAAAATGCTAATTTAAGATATCTCTAATTACATTATGACTAGTTTACTTGAGGTATCAAACACAAGGCAGAGTCCAGTTTGGGATGAGGTTGGGATATGACTGGCATGCTTGGTGATTGATGACATAGTGGTTTCGATAGTGAATGTCCTGTAGTGATGCGCGGATTGCAGTTATCGGGTGGGTCGGGTCATAAAAATTAACATTCTGATTAATAGCGGATGGGTTGCGGGTGGGTGAAATAATACATCATTAATGAGGAAAATAGTGATTACATTCTCTAAAATTGTGGAAATACCTGTTGCCATTTTCATTTTACCAAAAAAGAAGAACTTAAATAAATGTTTATTTATTTAAAACCAGGCTACTTCAGTGTAATATGTTACCATATCATCATGCTTACATATATCACTGAGAAATAATGGTAATGTGTAGTGCGCATAGAAAAAAACTTTTTTGAGTTCATTAAATACCTGCAGCGATCCCACTGCAGCAGGAACGATAAGTGCGTCTCCACATTAAGAGAGACGCTGTGTAGACACTAATAATTATTTCTATTTCTATTTCTAGAAAAACGGGACCGCAGCATAAACATGAAACTGTATTGCAAAGGCACAGTTCACCATGGAAACGTTTAATTACTGAAAGCAGCCTCTCTAATCTTTAAAGTAAATCATTAAGAAAACACTCATACATCAATACAACGAACACACAATAAAGAAATCACATAGAAAGCTCACGCTGCTCGACATAATTTAAAAGGCACTATAGAGGTGGAGTGATGAAATGTCCATGCGGGTGCGGGGCAGGTGCGGGTCTACAAATTGTAGAAAATAATTTGTTCGGGTGGGTGGCGGGTGGATGATTTATGCGTACATGCGGATTCGGATGGCGTCAGAGCCAATCCGCACATCACTAATGTCCTGTATCACAAACAACCTGAATTGAACAACATTGAACAACTGATTGAAAATTAGATTAATTTTGTTTTGTATTGCCCACATTATAATGATTTAAGAATGAGACTGTTTAATAAAGTGGAGCACAAAGATGGAGACAAAATGAAAAACCAAACAAAACATGGATTCTCATGGATTATCACTTTAAGTGCCTACAAAAAGTTGCACATGAGAGTCATGTTGCTATGGGGCACCTCCAGATTACGTCAATCTGCTTTGCTACTGTGATTGGTCAAAGAGTTTGATCATTGAGACCTAACAGCAACCAATTGGTTGGGGCAAGAAATTACGTCACCGAATCAGTGGTGGATAGGCTTGCTTCCAGACCCTTATGAATTGCCATGCAAATTCAAAGAGTGCTGAAAACTGCGATTCATTGGGGCTGGATACCAGGCTATGAAGACACAGGGTAACCATCACAATTGAAAGTTATGGGGAAATTAGACTTCTCTGTCAAACTGCCGCCGTAGCAACAGCATAGATGCCTCCGGCAGTCCAAGCGTTTATGGTTCTGCGTCAGTGATTGTGCAGTACTCCTTTGAAACACTAGACGGCAGTAGTGTGCTTTGTTAACACAGAAGTAATAACAGAAGAAGTAGTAGTGTTTACATTCTCTGAAGTTCGTGTTCTGGAATATTTCTCACCATGAATTCAGTGACATCTGGTAGTCTTTATAATTTGGAGATGAAGTGTCCTACAAATCAATATATTTGCAGCCCTCCTCAGCTTGTCTCTCTTCTATCTGCTCCATTGTCTTCACTATCAGCGGACAGCAAGTATAATTTTCCCTTTAGTGTGATAACATCAATATTTGCAGTGACTGTTCTGTGTTTGTATAGACATGCTGTATGTTATGTGTGGGACGTTTTGCTGTGGTATTTGTGTTCCTGTTCTAGGTTTCCTAGAACTGCCCCGACTTAACTGAAACACCTGACCAGGTTGGCTATAAAAGCCCCTCCTCTACCTCTACACTCTCTCCGTGCGTTTCATTAGTCGTTTCAACCTGCCCTCATTGACTTCCCCTCGGCATTTTCCCTCAGTGGAATCCCCGCCGTCATCTTAATTGCCGTTCCATTACTCTGATAACTCAAGTGAACTTTCTGAGATCGACCCTTCGAGGGCAGAGGGAGCCAACAATGTAGACTTCACGAGCGCATCTTACCCAGAATGCATTGTGATTGTCCATCATTTCCTGTGTATGACCAGGAAACAGGTGATATTTGTTCTGTGTATTTTATATTATTATTATTTATTATAATTATTAGTATTAATTATTAGGCCTGCTTAAGGGCAAGTATGTTCCATTCAGATTCCATTTTAAATATTCTGCTCCCCCTCGGACCACCTGCTCTGCAAGTGGCCACTCGCGTGACGTAAGGTGCTATTACCAACTGCCGAGGGGAAGTGAAGGAGGCCCTGTTAAATGACTAATGAAATTCAGGGTCTCTCTCAGCTTGCAGACACTGCAGGGTGGCCAGCCACCAGCATTTTCCGTTATTTTTAGTTGTTAACCTTCCTCTGTTACCAAATAAAACTGACTGGTTTATATTCAAACTCTAAGTGCTTGACTCCTTTATGTTGCTTTCCTAAGAGCCAGGGTTGTAATACCGTATTTATGTCACAAACTACACAATCTCCCCTGAAATGTCTCCGAAACCAAGACTGAACTGATGCTAAGATATTTCTGAGCTGTGTTTTGAGAGGCATGACAAGAAAATAATTAGCCATCTCAAGTAAACTTTTCTTATTAACTCTCTGTTGGCGTGCACTGGACTCTATGCCAGGGTTAATACCGAGGTAACTTGCACATGAAAGTGAACTTCACTTTTGTCATTCATATTGAAGAAGTGATTGTCCAAAAGTAAGTAAGAGCTGAACCTGCATTGATCTTTCCCACTGAGCAATTTTACATTGATTAGACGTTTAAAACACGTCTAAATGGCCCATAGCCGTCTAGGCTAAATTAAGTTTAAATGGGGTTGAAAAGTGAAAGTTTATAGATGTCTATACATAGACAAAATTATCCTGGACTATATGAGAGCTACGCATAGACGAAATGTTGAAATTACTTCTTGTGCTCAGATAATTATCTTGTAGGCTAGTCTACAGGACTTCTCTGGTTGCATATTGTTGGTATTTACAGATGTTTATTCATTGTAATAATGTATTTACTGCTTGGTCTAAAATAGGTCTATACATAGCCGTAATGATCCTGGGCTATATGAGAGCTAAAGCATAGATGCAACGTTGAAATCACATCTTTTGCTCAGTGGGTTTGGTCTCCATCAAATGAGGGGTCAGACAGATGTTCCTGTTAAAAATGTGGGGAAAAAAATATAATACATAATAGCAATTTTCATTTGCAGCTTCCAAGATTTTGTCTTGTTATTAGCTCTATGCCTCTAACATTAAGCTGGTGTGTTGAGTCTCTTGGTGTGTTGCAGCGATCATCAGCCTCACAGGCAGGTTGAGCCTGATAATTTGAGCCTTAACATGAGTGAGTGAGTGAAGTAACATCTTCCTAGATCCATGAGAGTGCTTCTCATCTAAAAATAACTTTTTAGCCCTTTTGATCCCATTCAGTGAGATACACACCAAGGGGTTCTCATTTTCAGCCTCTTCATCCAGTGACACTGCATCAGAGTCTTCCACACTGCTGTAAATATTGTACAAATAACATAGATTTAATGACAATGTGGACATCACAGTCAATATAATAATAATGAATATATGAAATATAATGAATCAGAATGACTCAAAGCAGACAACAACCTGAACAATCACATACTTGTTTCGTTACGGTTATTTTTATAATGGCTTTAACTAGGGGCTTTAAAAATAGGGCCTAGGTTGAAAATACCCAGAATTATACTTTAAACTGCCCCACTACAGTATATGTTAGGCCTACATGCTGTATGTACCATGTCATTGTGTAGCTCTGTCCTATCAGAGCAGGCCTGCCTGACTGAAAGACAGAATATTTGAAAGAGTCTGTATGAGCTGTTTTTTTCTTTTTAAATAAAGTTTTAGGCCACTTAATCCCATTTATAACGAGATGCACACCATGGGGTTCTCAGATTCAGCCTCTTCATCCAGTGAGTACTCTCAAGTAAGTGTGTCATGTACTTTGAAGCTTTCTTGTTCTTATTTTTGGCCTGTTCTGATTACCAAGACTTTTATCCAAAGAGCACCTTACCAAATATTGAAAATCAACTGAATATTACAACTCACCTGTCACGCCTGTCACAGTATATTGTACTGGTGTAGTTTTTCCCTATTGCTTTTGCTAATACTTTTCTTACTCATTCTTCTTCTTTTGTCTAACTGAGCTATCAAAAGTTCATCCATCCATCCTCAACCTGTGCAGTGCCGATAAGACCCGCTGTTCTGCGTCATTTAAAAAATATCTGTGTCTATTAAACGATATGAATGAGTGCAACGCCTAGGAAAATGTACATATATTATATATATTTATAAAATGTACATATAATATATATATATATGTATATATATCTATATATATATTATGTATTTTCTATGGGATGTCTAAGGGAAAAAGTATTTTTGGGCCCCAGGGTGTCACGTAACTTGCAGTCCCGATTTTGGACACTATGCCAAAATCGCTGCACTAGCCATAGTGCACTGCCCCGTAATCCCTGAGGATTTGGGTTTTACGTGTAGGCGGAGAGAGCAATAGCGATAGCACAGCAAGAGCGAGAGAGCAAGAGTTTTTCCAGTCAAAACAAAGCAAGAGTCGTGGCCCTTACTCAAAACACAATAGTACTCAAGTACTTAAATGTTGTCGTCATATCGGGGTTTTCAGATGAATTAATTGGATTTTTTTTTTTTTTTTGCGTATGGTGAATCTGAATTGGATTTTTGGATCCCGTTTGCCAATCGTTCTGCTCTTAAAATGGGTGAAATAATATAAGTAGAAATGATGTATGATGAAGTTATTACATATTTTAACATGAATTTTTAACAAGCATGTAATTCGTGATATGCTGCAACCAGTGCGTAGGCTATATTCATTTATAGGCACAGAGCAGACAAGACAGATAAACTAGGCTACAGAGCAATCGAAAGCAGAGAAAAAAAGGTAGGGTATCACTATAACATTCCTATAGTATTATAATAAAGTGTATATAGTGTGTCTGTCATCGTTCATTCATTGGTTTCAATCAGGAATCTGAAATTTTGGCACAATAAAAGAGATAATATATCGATTGTGCATAGGTACACCCACAAGTCAAAATTTAGTCAAATATTTCCATGTTTCAGACAAAAGCGGTTCGGGCAAAAACAGAGAAGAAGACCTACCAACTGAGAAAGTGACTTATACTGGCTGCTGGTTGCAGCTAAAAACTAAGAACCATGGGGCAACCATGGGTTCCTCAGTTCACAAAGACATGTAATGCTGGAAGTATGGCTAGCGAGTTTTAGTTTTTTCACTGCAGCTTTAAAACCCATCAGAATCTACCCAAATATTAGTTTCTTTTTCAACATATACTCCCTCAAAAAGTTGTTTTGAACACTGTCCTGTGTCCCTGATTTTATGTAATTGGCCAGTGTGTTCGCTGAGTTTCCAGCATTTCCTTCATCCTGATGGCTATCCAGCATCTCAACATCAGAACAGTTGAATGCCATATATTTCAGGATTTATAGCTGTTCATGAAGCTGTCTTTTTGCGTTCAAAAGTGGTTCTCTGAAGTTGGAACAATAACAGCAAAATGTCATTATTTTAAATATCAAATAAGTTTTAAATTACAGCAGGATAAAATAGGCTAAGAAAACCGAATAGCCTATATCTCATGGATAAGTCAAGCCTGCAGCTTCAAGTTATATACCTCTCTCAGTACAATCTCATCTCCATGCCTTTCAGTCACTGAGTCATTGGAAGAGGGTGGTATCTCATCCTGTCTCTCACCATCTTCATCCAGAAAACATCCAGAGTGAGATACGGACCATTCAGGTAAATTGTGGACAGTCTAATCCAGCCCCATTCTGGAAAGTGGAGGAAAATTGCAAAGAAGTGATTGCAGGGGATGTTTTTTGTAAGCATAGCACATGCATAATGGTGGAGATGTATCAGTGCCATAATTCAGAGGGTAGCCTCTGACCTGAATACCCTTTCAGTGAAGGCCTTTATTGCCTTTTCCTCTATATCATCTGCCTTCTCTATGTTTTCTACACAGTAGAGTTTGATGGTGCCATTCTGTCCTCCTGGAACTCAGGTGCTTGAGGATGGTATGGCCGGTATTCTCAACTCCTGCTGTACTGTGAGAAGGCATATTCATGCCGTCTAGCAGGCAGGTAGGTTCATCAGTATGCCCACAATGTTGCTGATCGTTTTGTCACCTCTTGCCCTCTTCAGGTAACTGTACTTTAGAACCTTGTTGTGCACTTCCACACCATTGCTGGTATTCACTACAGCATTGTATGTGCTATGCCATGTTGTCTCAAGCCATACTCGTACCTGTGGCATCCTCCATACCTCTGTGGCTTTGAACCATCACACATGTACACCTTTGCTTCAGGAAAGGTAAAGTGTAGTGCATTGCATTCTGCCTCAGTATAGTCTATCAACCAGAACTTCAGGTGTCAATTAAGCAATATTACGCGAGAGGGTGAGCTTTACCGTCCTGACTGCATCACTGTCGTGCCAATAATGTAATATTGTGTATTAAGTGTAATATTGCGATTATACAACGGTTACCAACAAAATAAAAGATATAATCAAAATGTATTCATATTGTGGGGCAATTCACTCTCAAAATAAAAAACTTTTTGCTAGTGTTATCTCCGTTTCCCTGGAAATACAACAATCAGTCACGTCAGTAGACTCCTATGTAATGAAACCTAGTTTACTACTCCAGCAAGTAGGCCGACCCTTAGTAACGACCTAGCAACAGAGACGATTTCTAGTCCCTGTTGAGCCAGCCAACTTGAGGTAATGCTTTCTAGAGATCAGGGGATTTCCCAAACTGAATAAATACCACACATATAAACACAAAACTGCCTTGCTAGCTCAATGTTGTTGTAACTAAGATATCTGCTGAAAAACAAAAAAAAAGATATATTTAGCTACTACGTCCGCGAACTTCACATGTATTTTTATGCTAGTAGTGCCGTGTCACCGACTCACCGGCACAGCTGATGGAGGATGCTAGAGCGTCTAGTAACATCAAGGCTGAACAGAGTTATATTCAAATATATTGTATAATAATATATGGCAGAGTAATATTTTTAGTGATGAGCACGGCTAGGTGTGCTGTCATGCTGATTTGATCACGTTCTAAATGTCTAGTTTACCAATCAGATTGCTTGGTCGGAACTACCTGTTGTATAATTTGGACTGGATCCTTTGTTGATATTCATTCCCTCCTCAATGTAAGCTGCCCAGTCATATGATGAAAACGGCTACAACAATGTAGCCACAGTTTGTCTGAATACAGACAAAGGAAAAGGACCAGGTCATATTTGTTGCATCTGTCATACATATTGTGCTGCCATTTCTCTGCATAAAGAGGACAAAGAGTAAACCTGTCGCAGAGTCCTCATTGTCATCAGTGGCAGGATAAGAAGAAACAGGATGGTCCACACTATTGTTCTGGTCACGATCAGGAGTTGTCCTCTGTTTGTGTGCATTTCCCGGTGAGTGTTTGTGTGTTACATTTCCAGGTGAGTGTTTTATGTAAGGCCGAAAGAAAGTGTTTGATCCTGAACTTTTCCACTCTGACAGTTTTTGGTTTAGATTCTCCTGGTCCATCTTGCTTAACCTTTGTCTCACTCTGGAAAGGTAAATATGCTTTTTATATCATTTAAGCGAGGGAAGTAAGCCCTCAAGTTCACTGGGAGCAGATGTGTGGGACGTCCAGATCCAGACATAGTGACGAAGTGTAGCATGAACTTCCCTGCTGTCCGTCATGCCGTCAGCAACCATCTCTTTTGGCCATTGGATCAGCTGAGAATGAGCAGTTTGAGCCATCCCAGACAAGCCCCCCAGACTGATTTTTATGGACATGGAAGATGGAAAGAAACTTGGTACTGAGGGAACCTGTGGATCTGTCTCCCTGTATTTCTTTCTTCACATCCCTTCCTCCTTGTGTCCTGAATTGAAGGTGTTGGACGTCCTTTGCTTATGTTCTCCAAGGACCAAACTGACACTCTGAAACCCTCCTTCCAGACATCAGGAATGGGACTCCCGTCTTCATTGATGTTGCTGCTGCTGGACTTCAAAGAAATGGACCATAGATTGAACTTATCAGTAGTGGGTAACATCATTTAAGTTGATTGCCTTGTGCAAAATGTCCAAATATGCTGTCTTTTTCTGACATAAATGTGCATTGCTATGTTGGGTAAGAGCCACAATACTTTTGAGGACGACTGATTTCAGAAACCTTTTATTGCTTTTGCATTTCGAAGGCAACTTATTACTTCTATGTCATTTATTCATATAAGCAGACCCACATCACTTTCCAATGTATGGCTCATGGAGTGCTTTAGAGGAGAGGGACCAAAGGCGCACAAGCTTCGTTTTGTCAAGTCAGGCCATGCCGCACAGTGTGCATTGAATCAATAAACAACATGTGCAGAGCACAGTTGCACAGTATGAAATGCTTCGTCTTTTAGAGCCTTGAGATTTCTGAAAAGGGTCTATGCTGTAATCTTGTATTAGAGTAAACTTTGAATACCTTCATATGCTGTGACCAACAACACTTCAACTGTAGCACTAAAGAGTTCCACTCAAGTCCCTTTTAGCCGTTGCTTTAAATCTCATTTTCTTTCCCTACAGACAACTACAAGTCGTGCCAAAGATCTGCTTCTAGATGGACGCCTTCCCTTTGCTGCTGACCAGTGTGTGATACAGGCATTAATGATTTATAACAGATATGATATAATCACTCCAGCGCTGCTCAATATCTTGTCATCTCGTCTTCCTCACGTAACTACTTCAGTGCCTTTGCCTTTCATTAAAGTATTTATGTACCAATTTTCCCCAATGTATTATTTAGTGTATTTGATTTTACAGCATTATTAGTTGTGTTAATGCCTTTGATCATTTACTTGGAAATTAATCAACTTAAAGACAAGCTGCCTCCTCATCTGTCACCCCATAATTACAAACACCCTAACCCAACCTTAAGTAAACTCGACCAATAACAATTCAAACCCCCATTGATTTCTGGTCTGCCAATAACTTGCTCCTTTTTACACAGTATTTGACATTTTTCATCTTATCCCCCACGGAGCTAAGCTAGGATTCATAAGCTATTTCAGGACTCAGTGCCAAACAATGTTTACAGATTGAAGATGTTTGTTTAAAATAAAATGTATTTCCTTTTAAGATCCTTGACATCTACTGTATATAGTTGCCCACATTATTTAAAAGGTGCTAGAATTCTGTGATTTCTACAGTAAATCACCTGATAGCGTATACTGGATATTCATAATAGCTGCACATTGTGATAGCACTGTTTATGTTTCAAGCAAACATTAAGCTTTTGATTTTCTTATATTGAAATAAATGAGACGTATGACCATTACTAAAACAAAAACACAATACAAACCTCTTTACAGTGCAGGGCCTATGGGCAATAATATGGTTAAAATTATTACACCAAATTTATATTAGCGTCTTGGATGAGTTACAGTTTTCATCTTTAGTATACACAGTCATAATCACATTATTGGACATCACTCTATATACTAGTGATGCGCGGATTGCAGTTATATCCGCGGGCACCGCGGTTAATCCGCAGATCGGGTGGGTCGGGTCATCAAAATTAACATTCTGATTAATAGCGGATGGGTTGCGGGTTGGTGAAATAATACATAATTAATCAGGAAAATAGTAATTACATTCTCTAAAATTGTGGAAATACCTGTTGCCATTTTCATTTTACCAAAAAAGAAGAACTTAAATAAATGTTTATTTATTTAAAACCAGCCTACTTAAGTGTAATATGTTACCATATCATCATGCTTACATATATCCCACTGAGGAATAATGGTAATGTGTAGTGCGCATAAAAAAAAAAATCTTTTTTGAGTTCATTAAATACCTGCAGCGATCCCACCGCAGCAGAAATGATAAGTGCGTCTCCCCATTAAGAGAGACGCTGTGTAGATTATTTCTATTATACAAGAGAGAAACGGGACCTCAGCATAAACATGAAACTGTAGCTTCAGAGCGACAGAGACAGAGCGTCCCCGTAACCATAGTAACTCACTCTCACTCCTGCCTGCGTGCGCACAGCCAACCCGTTCGAGGAGAGGGAGAGACGCAGAAGAGCTGCTGACTGAGATTACTCTGAGCAGCATGTATGGTAATAAATTACAATATCATAGATTTGTGTACATTTCTCACTTTCCCCCGATGGTCTGAATAACTCGCTGCTGCACGGTGCTGCTGTTGCGCTGTGCTGCTCTGTCTTGTCTGTCCTGCTGTCGGTGTCTCTTTTCGTGGCGCGACGTTATCAGTTATGAATTTGTTTTTCACTGCGTGAGAAAATGGACTTGTGGCGTGAGAGCGTGTATAAAGTGTCAATTGCGTGAGTCTCACGGTAAATGCGTGAGAGTTGGCAGCCCTGCTCAGACTTAGTTGAGCAGAGTGTGTATGCAAATTAACCTATAGACCGACATGTAACCGGTCAAAAATATTCTCGGTTGACATTGACATCCCTAGCAAAGGCACAGTTCACCATGGAAACGTTTAATTACTGAAAGCAGCCTCTCTAATCTTTAAAGTAAATCATTAAGAAAACACTCACACATCAATACAACGAACACAATAAAGAAATCACATAGAAAGCTTGCGCTGCTCGACATAATTTAAAAGGCACTATAGAGGTGGAGTGAAATGTCCATGCGGGTGCCGGGCGGGTGCGGGTCTACAAATCGTAGAAAATAATTTGTTCGGGTGGGTGGCGGGTGGATGATTTATGCGTACATGCGGATTCGGATGGCGTCAGAGCCGATACGCGCATCACTACTATATACGTTTTCGAGAGCACTATGAATGTATAAGGGTGTAGTAAAGGTATGACAGATGTATTTCTCCCAAGTGTCCATTCATATTGGTTTTTAGCTTCAGGTGGGATTGCACTGTATCCATTACACCTCCAGACACTTGATCTATAACAGTTGCACCTGATGTATATCATAATTTGGGGTGAGTTACAAGTTTACATCTCTCATGTATCCATCTCTGGGTATAATCACATACTGTGACACTGTTCCATATACAGTATGTATATGGAACAATATACAGTATACAGTATGTATTGGGGTATGTCAAGGTATTGGATAAAAGCATAGTGACTGACATTGGTATGGACCAATCAGAGTGCATGGCAGTCAAGGAGAGCCACGAGCTGTATGGAGTAATTTTATGGTTACTTTTTGTTATTTTTGGAACTCTAAAGATTGGTCCTCAAAGACTTCAATTGTTTTGGAGAAGGCTGCTACGGAGTTGTGCTGGGAAGCTCTGGGGATGTTAACAAGAGTTTCAACTGGCATGGGGGTGAGAAGATAATGACTGCATTTTCATTTTTGGGTGAACTATTCATTTAACTGATCCTGCAGAAAACACAGTTGTGTCAGTGCAGACTAATTTCAGTAACATTAGAGTGTTTCGACCATGAACTAGCTAACGTTACTGAAGTAAGTTACTGTTCTATGTCTATAGTTGCTACTTATTCAAAGCAATTGCGCTGATTTAGGGTTAAAATATTAACAGCTGTTATCATAGAAGGTCGGTGCTTGCTGAATACCGCTTAGCAAGGCTAAAGTTAACATATCAACTTAATGTTGGCGCAAGTGACTTTAAGTGAGTTACCCTTCCCTTTTTAAAGCAGGTCTTATTTACACAGTAGGCTATGTAGATGTTCAGTAATTGTTAGCTATTTGTGCCATATAGTGACATTAAAAATGCCTCTAACCTATGTTACATGAATCCAACAATATAGACCGTAAAGTCATCCATGCTAACGCTAATATAACATAGCCAACACCAACTTACCTTGAATTCATTGTATTTGACGGCGGAACATGTTGCAGACAGTAATTTGTCTGTATTTCTAGCTGACAGCTCCTGTCGTGCATGGGCTGCAGCGTCCCTGTCAAAACTCTGTCAAAAACGCTTAACTCAGTTTCAGGTTGGTCTGACAACCGGTTACAGGAAGACATGAACTATAATGAGCGTAGCAATCTAAGAAATAGGGTTAGAAAGTGGATAGCTTGCTACAAACTGTAAACAATACAGTGCTTCAGATTGTTTAACAAGAACATCATGAAGACATGAGCAAACTCCTTGTTAGTGCCATTGATGAGAAGGAGCTCAATAGGGAAGGATGTCTTGATAGTGAAGACCGCAGTGGCTTTAATGATGCTGGTAGTGAGAAGAGCCTCTGCGAAAGGCTTAAATGTCCACCCTCCGGACTTGTGGACTGAGCCCTCTTCACTGAGGACTGAGAACTTCAGTCGTACGTACCGTGACGTGTTCAACGTCATCACATCAAGTCTGCGAGGGCGCAAGACTGCAAAGCTATATAAGCCGCTGATAGACAGGCCTCAATTCTGTTTCACTCGTTGCTGTGGAAACGTTCGAAGCAACAGTCTAGCAACAACTACAATCATGTACACGGTGATTGCTGCAGAACTTGTGTATGTAATCGTTCTAATCCTTACACAATACCAGAGGCCAAGGGTTGTTTTACCTGACCCAATCATTCTACTCAATTAGGCGGAACTCTGCAAGAAAGACAGGTGAGTTTGGCAGTGGTTGTGAAAAGTTACTATGATTACTTTTGTGTTAGCAGAAAACGGTTGTTGAGGTCTCACAGATGATGTTGATTGTTGTTGTTATTATTATCATTATCATTATTATTATTATTATTATGATTATCATTACAGCTATTTTAAAACTTCATATCTGCTAGTCATTTTCCCTTGTTGCAGACAAGGGCTCCTTACACCACCCTGAACACAAACACACCAGTGTTCAAGATCTATCTGGATGAAAATGAGGATCTCAACATTTGAACCGAATCTCCAGAGCAGCCTTCAACATGTTACTCACCACTCTCCACCTGCACCGAGATCATGGCTGGGGATACCACTTAGAGCTTCTGATTTTTCTTTACTGGCTTGCTCATGGAGCTCAAGTATTTGATGTTCCAAAATCCACTGTACATCTTACCATACACAAAATTGCAGCAGACATCAGAAAGAACAAACAGAAGGTTATCTTTTTCCCAAACCTCAATACCATTGCTGAAGTTGGTCAGGACTTCTCAAGACTGGCACAAAATGATGCCTTTAGCAAAGCTGTGGGAGCCATAGATGGGTGCCACATCAGAATCAAGCTACCAAAATCCAACTCGATTATTTCACCTACAAACAATTTTACTCAATTCAAACGCATCACGACTATTTTTGGACATATTTGTTGGATATCCTGGTTCAATACATGACACGCTGTGGCAATCGCCCAAATTGTGTTGTCATGGATAATGGGAGATATGTTTCACTCACCTCCACACACCCACCAGTCCTGTCAACCAGTGACATGGTTTGAATTACCCGCTTTCGAAAAGACCGGCCCCTTACGTTCCTTTATGTTGAGTCGCAAAAATCAGTATAGCGACTGACGCCGGAGTAAAGAGCAGGGAGAAGTAAGACCTCCAATTCGTTAGCCTACCCAGGCATTTGCGCCACGTTAAGTCCGCGTCTAATGCTCGTGAACCTGACAAACATCTCCTCATCTTCCTCAGGAAATCCGTCGAGGATCCGACAGCTAAACGGAGACTCAACATCTTATTAATCGCCACGGTAACCGTGAGTCAGCGAAGCCGAGTGACCATTTGATTTTTTGACTTTGACCAAAGCGTTGGGGGTTTGTGCTTTTTTGTTTTTGAGTTTGCAGAACTGAACTGCGGTTGGGAATACTTCCTTGTTTTGAGTTTTGTTGTGGCATAACCGGGAAATCACGGAGTGGAGGATTTTTGTTAAGTGAAACAAACTACATTGAACTGATAACCGGGAAATCCCGAAGTGGAGTTTTTTTGTTTCCTTAACTGATTTATGGAACTGAACTGAATTATAAGCACTTTTCTTCTACCCTTTTTTGTTCTAATATACCTTTTGAAAATTGAACTGATTGTGTGGCTGAGTGTATTTAAATTGTGTGTTTCATTCCATTCTACTGTCGTGCAATTAATTCGTTTGTGTTTAAAAAGTAATCAGGGTTCATGTGTATTCTTTATTCATGTGGGGTTTGTGGGGTTTGACATTGACTTTTGACTGGTTTAAACAAGGTCAAACCGCTACAACGCGCATTCTAAAACACAGCCTCATTTATGTTGACGCCCTCTATCCTCCACCTGGCTATTTCCTTTTAGGTGATGGAGGCTATCCATGCCTTGAAAGACCCATTACGATCATAACCCCTTTCAGGCAGCCACTAAGGGATAGAACCCAAAAGCGGTTCAACAGACACCATGCTCGGGCTCGTTCTGTGATTGAGCTGGCCTTTGGAGTGATGAAGACAAGGTGCAGGGCAACCCTGTTTAAAGCTCTGGAGGTGGACACAGGTTTTTGCTCTGAGGTCATCCTTGCTTGTGCCGTCCTGCACAATATATGTGTCATGGTAGGAGATACCATGGAGGAGGACGTTCTGCCAGAAGACCCTGGTCCTCCAGAACCACAAGAGCATGTGAACTTCAGGGAAACAAGTGGTGTACACATCAGGGAAAGACTGTCTGCCCAGGTTTCAGCACCAGTTCAGCTGCCAATCATGCTGAGAGACCACGATTATGCAGCCTTGTAAACTGTGTGATCAGTTTATTGTGTGCATTTTATTTTTGTTTTACACCTGACCTTTCATTGTGTAATGTGAGGAAAATAAAAAAGGAACAAGCTTTGTTTTCATGCCATGGAATTTTTAATTGTTTATGCATTTCAGCAAGATAATTGAGGTTGTCCTTTTTTTCTTTTATACAAAACAAGTGTAGCAACAATGGTGATAAACAATGGTGATCAAAATGAAGATCCAAGGACACCTCTGTATTGAAAACAAAATAAACTACATGGCTTACAAAAACACAAAACTAAGTCAATTATTTTTTCAACAATTTTGCCAAATAAAGAGATTCATTTATCTAGTTGCGCTTGTCTTTTCTGTTCTCTCCTCTCTTCCCAGTCCTCCAGTTCCCTTTGCCTTTGCATTTGCTGTTCTGTGTATTCCCTAAGAAAATCCAGTGTTTCACTGTGTTATCTTTTTTTACAGGACGCTTGACTGGATGAGGCTTGGCTGGATGAGGCGGCTGCAGATGGTGATACCAGTGGTTCTGGTGGAGTTCTGGCAGATTGTTAAGCTGTGGAGGGGTCAGGACTGCAGTGTCCTTGATCAGAAGGACTTTCCTCACAGTCTGAGGCATATCCTCTCACACTGGCTATGAGGTTTGTAGGTTGTATGTTTGTTCCTCATGGCACTGTGCATGGCAGGAAAGAATTTCCAGCTTGCAGCTGTTGCTTCTCCACCCTCTGTTCCAATGCCAGTTTTTGGAGGAATGAGATCCTGTTAAAACAGCATTACAAAAATGAGATGAGAACAAATTATGAGCAACCCCTTTGAGAGCCTACTAATGAAACACCTTTTTAACACCAGTGACATTCCGCAACCACCCCAATTGAACTGAAAGGGCCAGAGTCACCAAGCATACATTGAACAGGATATCAGTTTATAGCTATCTGTTGTTTTACCCTGTATCTCCTTTTAAGGTTGTCCCATTTCTTTTTGGCTTGCTCACTCGACACAATACCATTTAGCTTCATTTCACTGAGAATTTTTCTGGAAAGAATCCACAATATTCCACAATAAAACAAGATGTAATTCTACAGAAATGGCTCTTTAATTTTCTTGTGATATGCATAATGAAACATGTGCCACTAAGTAGTTTTAGCATAATTCATCATTACTATACTCACATAAAGCCCTCAGCAGAGGAATGCCTCGCACCTGTGAAAAGGTGGTCATATCCCTCACGCAAGTTGATGAATCTAAGTGTCTGCTTATCTGTCCCTGCAGATGACAATGTATAAATCCCATTTAAAGGCTTGTTTTGTGAGTGAACAAAATTCTACTCATACATTTCTATACAACATATAGGCTACACACATTCAAATACAGAAATGTTTGTAAATAAGGACCGGACTATGGCTAAATACATTGGGTATTATTGCATTGCACAGCTTTTATAGGCTACCATCACTTAGACTACAATAATAAAATGCATTTTGATTACCTCTCTGGGGAACCATCACCTTATCGTGGTGGAGAGGTTTGTGTGTCCCTGTGAACCTGGAAGCTGTGTTGTCTGGAGCCTTGTGCTCCTGGTAGGGACTCCCATGGCAAAGTGGTCTCAGGAGAGGGAAGAATGGTACAAAACCCCCAATGGAAATGCATGGAAGTTGTGGTGCTACCCTGCCCAGAGGAAGCCCGGGGGTCCGTCAGCGAGCGCCTGGTAACCACGGAGCCCGGTTAGGCATAGCCCGAAGAACCCCACGGACCCTCCATCTACGGGGAGAACCGCTGGGGTCGGGTGCGCTGCCAGTTAGGTGGCAGTGAAGGTAGAGGGTTTCGACGGACCAGACCCAGGCAGCAGAGGCTGGCTTTGGGGATGTGGAACGTCACCTCTCTGGGGGGGAAGGAGCCTGAGCTTGTGCGGAAGGTGGAGTGCTACCAATTAGATCTGGTGGGGCTTGCCTCTACGCACAGCATTGGCTCTGGAACCAAACTCCTGGATAGGGGCTGGACTTTGTTCTTTTCCGGGGTTGCCCAAGGTGTGAGGCGCCGGGCGGGTGTGGGGATACTCACATCCCTGGCTGAGTGCCACTATGTTGGAGTTTACCCCGGTGGACGAGAGGGTCGCCTCCCTACGCCTTAGGGTTATGGGGGGGAAAACTCTGACTGTTGCTTGTGCCTATGCACCGAACAGCAGTTCCAGACCCTGGATGGAGTCCTGCATAGGGCCCTCTAGGGGACCCCATAGTTCTACTGGGAGACTTCAACGCACACATGGGCAACAATGGAGAAACTTGGAGGGGCGTGATTGGGAAGAATGGCCTCCCTGATCTGAACCTGAGTGGTGTTCTGTTATTGGACTTCTGTGCTAGACATGGATTAGCCATAACAAACACCATGTTTGAGCATAAGGATGCTCATAAGTGTACATGGAACCAGAGTACCTTAGGCTGAAGGTCAATTATTGATTTTGTTATCGTGTCATCTGACCTGAGGCCGCGTGTCTTGGACACTCGGGTGAAGAGAGGGGCAGAGCAGTTTATTCAGTGGTGAGCTGGGTCAGATGGCGGGGGAAGCCTCTGGACAGACCTAGCAAGCCCAAATGTGTAGTGTGGGTGAACTGGGAACGTCTGGGGGAGGCCCCTGTCCGGAAGACCTTCAACTCCTCCGGCGGAACTTTTCTGGCATCCCTGTGGAGGCTGGGGACATAGAACCAGAGTGGTCAGTGTTCAAAGTTTCCATTGCTGAAGCTGCAGCTGGGAGCTGTGGTTTCAAGGTCGTTGGTGCCTCAAGGGGCGGCAACCCTCGAACATGCTGGTGGACACCGGTGGTCAGGGAAGCCGTCCGACTGAAGAAGGAGGCCTTCCGGGCTATGTTATCCCGGGAGACCCCAGAAACAGTTGCAAGGTCAGAAGGACAGCAGCCTCAGCTGTGGTGGAGGCAAAGCAGCGGGTGTGGGAGGAGTTAGCCATGGAGAAGGACTTTCGGACGGCCTCAAAGAGGTTCTGGCAAACCGTTCGGCACCTCAGGAGGGGGAAACAGGGATCCATCCAAGCTGTATACAGTAAGGATGGGACACTGTTGACCTCAACCGAGGAGGTAATCGGGTAGTGGAAGGAGCACTTTGAGGAACTTCTGAACCCGACTAACCCACCCTCTATGATCGAGGCAGAGCTGGAGGCTGATGGGGGATCAACATCAATTTCCCTGGAGGAAGTCACTGAGGTAGTCAAACAACTCCACAGTGGCAAAGCCCTGGGGATTGATGAGATCCGTCCAGAAATGCTGAAGGCTTTGGGTGTTCGGGTCCCCCAAAAGATATTGTGGGAGGTGCTGCGGGAGTATGAGGTGCAGGGGTCACTATTGAGGGCCATTCAATCTCTGTACGCCCAAAGCGAGAGTTGTGTCCGGATTCTCAGTAGTAAGTCAGACTTGTTTCCAGTGGGGGTTGGCCTCCGCCAGGGGTGCGCTTTGTCACCTATCCTGTTTGTGATATTCATGGACAGGATTTCGAGGCGTAGTCATGGAGGGGAGGGGTTTCAGTTTGGTGGGCTTAGGATTGCGTCACTGCTTTTTGCAGATGACGTGGTCCTGATGGCATCGTCGGTCTGTGTCCTTCAACACTCACTGGATCGGTTTGCAGCCAAGTGTGAAGCGGCTGGGATGAGGATCAGCACCTCTAAATCTGAGGCCATGGTTCTCACCCCTGGTCTTTACCCCAAGTGAGGGAGTTCAAGTATCTCGGGGTCTTGTTCTCGAGTGAGGGGATCATGGAGCGGGAGATGGGCCGGAGAATTGGAGCAGCGGCAGCGGTACTGCATTCGCTTTACCGCACCGTTGTGACGAAAAGAGAGCTGAGCCAGAAGGCAAAGCTCTCGATCTACCGGGCAATCTTCATCCCAACCCTCACCTATGGTCATGAACTATGGGTCATGACCGAAAGGACAAGATCACGGATACAAACGGCCGAAATGGGTTTCCTCAGGAGGGTGGCTGGCATCTCCCTTAAGGATAGGGTGAGAAGCTCGGTCACCCGTGAGGGACTCAGATTAGAGCCACTGCTCCTTCGCATAGAAAGGAGCCAGTTGAGGTGGTTCGGGCATCTAGTAAGGATGCCTCCTGGTCGCCTCCCTGGGGAGGTTTTCCAGGCACGTCCAGCTGGGAGGAGGCCACGGGGCAGAGACAGAGGACCAGGTGGAAGGATTACATCTCCACCCTGGCCTGGGAACACCTTGGGATCCCCCAGTCAGAGCCGGTTAATGTGGCCAGGGAAAGGGAAGTTTAGGGCCCCCTGCTGGAACTGCTACCTCCGCGAGCCTCCGACCTCGGATAAACAGTTGAAGATGAATGGATTTTGATTACCTCTATAGCCTATACTTTTACATATTTCCCTCATGATGTGGTTGAATATTATTTCTGGCCTACATGATTCATTGAACGTTTTCATAAAGTCATTGTTTTACACATTCATAATAAGTTCTTTTTGTTTTTTTGTTTGGCAATTGGAAAAACTACAACATCACGTGCGTATTGCAATGAATTGTGGGTAATTAAATCAGTGAAGTCTGGTGAAGTCTGCACCCCAAGCAGACTCTCTGCAGAAAGTCCGCTTGAGGCCCCTTGTGGACTGGATGAATTGTGGATTTGGACAGCCCTCAGCACTCGCAGACTTCCTGGGAACGTGCCCGCAAAGTCCACGAGTCTGAAAGTACAGTGAAGTCTGGACATTTGGATTCAGCTCTAGTTTGATAGGCAGCTTGGCTGACTGGGCTGTTGGGTTTGGGGTGTCTTTCGAGGCTCTCTTGGCTTTATTGGTAATTCTTGGGGTCTGCTTTCCCAACCTGATCTCACAGAAAAATGTGAAATGAACATGACTTGTTAACAGCAAAATCTGTGTTGGTGGCAAATTACATATTCCCAGCACAAAACAGTTACATGAAGGAGACATAAACAGACATCATTTTAAACTTCCCCTCCCCTCACTAATGTTCCTGTTAACAATTACACATTGAATCAAGCTTCTTGCAACAAAACATGCTATTTGAGGTGAAAAGGTTTACACAGCATCCACCTGTAACAGCTATGCTGTTCTTTCCTTGTTTCTAGTTGGAACCTTTTAATTTTGCTTTGGGTGTAATTTTTTACATCTAATTTGAAACCAGGGGTATCAGGCGCTGTCAAGTCGTTTCATGTTTTGTGGGTGGTATTTTTATTTATTTATTTGTTTATTTATTTAATCACCCACCTTGTCTGAGGACTCACCTTGCTGCAGGATCTCCGGTGGGTGGTGGGTTGATACTCCACCTTATGCCGCCTTTCAAAGGTCTTACATGTGCTACAATACTTTGTGGAGTTGGTGTTGCGAAGGGAGTCTGTACAATCAAGTTGAAATGTGAAAATGTAAATTTATAAAAGATTTTTAGACAATTTTTGTGTATTTTATTTATAAACTAGGCCCACTAAGTTTTGTAATATTTATTTGAAAGCATGTTTTTGAAGAAAAAAAATCCCAAGTAACATTTAACATTCACAATGATTTGACTTTGGTGTTTATAAATCATGGTTTGTTAAGAAAAATGGGACGAATCAGTGAAATTTTGAAAGCATATACATACATATTTTTTACCACAAATTCAAGGTACAGATTAGAACACAGAGAGACAAGGAAGGATGTCTTCACACTGAATATAAGCTCCCAAAGAATTAGAACACAAGTATACCATTTAGAGTATTCACAGAAGCAGCATTATTAAAAAGTTTGGCTAACGTAGTCCACTAGAATATAACATACAATAGAATATAACAGAACTTCAACCAGGGCCTAAAAATCATCTTTGGCCTCACCAAGGCATAGTACTGGTATAAAAAGTATTAGAAATTCATCTTATGTTCAAAAGAACAGAACACAAATTACAGACTAAAGGAATGCAATTCGATTGTTGTAGAGCCAAGTCAGCTGCATTTTGAAGCTGACTACATACTGTAGCTCTGCATCAACTTTCTGGGATAAAGGTCCACTGTAGTGAGGAGGTTCTGCAGACTGAAGATGCTCCAAAAGCACTTTGAGGCAGCAAGCTAAGATATGTTGTAAATGACAGCCTGCTCTCTGATGTCTTGAGGCTGATGAGGAGGAGGTGAATGTGTGATAGGCCTCTGTGGAACTACACCAGATTTGCAAAGAGGAAAAGATGGATATAAACAGATTAACAGTGTAAAAATACATATACACAGAAACCGACATGTTCTGAATTCATATAGAGGACATGTACCTCATCTGTGCCTGTCCAGTTTGTACTTTGGTCTTTTCATGGCTACAGACAAACAATCGCATATGCATGAGAATATTAACTCAAAGAGGAGTCTGAATGAGAATTACAGCAGAGAGATCATCTCATTTACATCATGGAAAGACAAAATGTTCAGATTAATTCAGAACAAGTGCAATATGCGCCTGGCATTGCATCCCACCTCAAACAAGAAAAGATAAAGAATAAAGTCACTGCAGGCCAGGCTTTGCTAGCCTCCGATGTAGGTTAAAACATGAAAGATGAGTGTTATGATATTGGCCATAATATTCACTCATCGCCACCAGAAAGAAAGAAATACAGCCACCAGCAGATTACATGACAGAATTATTGGCTTGATATAGCAGATGACAAATGCAGTTAATGCTGTCACCTGTCATGAGAACTGGCAGAAGTCAAAAAGAAATGGTTTGATCTTAAAGTAACAGCTAAAAAAAGAATCGCAGCCCACAAAAGGGACATCAGTGACACAGGAGGGGGGCAGCCTACCATATCAGTGTTGTCGCCTGATGAGAAAATTGCATCCGCATTAGGTAGGCCTACAGGATCAATCCTTTCTGCAGGCATGTGGTCATCTGGCATAGGCGCATCCTCTAAAAGTATGCCATTCTTAATTGCAATGTTGTGCAGCACACTGCATGCTTTCACACTGTAGCACACCTAGAACAAATTGCATCACTGTCATGTTACAAAGGTTAGCGTTGTGAAAGGTCTAATTATCCTATTGAAAATTGCCAAACCAGGTATTGCAGTGTGTCTCCTCTGCCAAACAGGCACAACCAGCAGCCTTTCAGCAATTGTGCGTTCCACTGTATTACAACCGAGCGCAACTCGGTTGTAATTATGCTCCTGTGGAGTTGTAGGATCTGCCACAGGAGTCATCAGCCAGGGCTTCAGGACATATACTCGGTCTCCTGCAATGATGTACAACATAAGTTACCCAATACTGCATAGCGTGGTCATATAGGAATACCAATTAAGCACTCACCAATAAGCCAGCCATCTCCAACAGCACCTTGCTGAAGATGAAGTCCCATCCAGCCAGTTGGCGACAACATTCAACAAGCTCAAACGTGCGTCACAAGTTAGCTGTACATTTATTGAGTGATAGCCTTTTCTATTCACATATGTGAATTAATGGCTACGTGCGCAATCTATTTCTATCTCCGCTGCGGTAATGTAATGTACTGTGGGGTGAGCGATGTTAAAGCACGTAGAACATGTTGCATCATTCGGCTCATAGTTGGTTGGGTAATGTCAGATCTGTCTCCAATCTCTTGTTGAAATGTACCCATGGCTAAAAACCCTAGAGTGGAGAGGACTTGAGTGTGCACGGGGATGGCATTGGTGCACTTTGTTAGCCTCTCCAAAAGTGGGATGAGTTGCTGGCAGAGATCAAGCAAAATTGCCCTGGGCAAATAAAATCAACTGATCAGCCACACATCACTCTCAGCAAAGAGATTGCTGTGGTCCTTGAAAACATGCTCCCTGCGCAACACTGCATGTGCCAAATCTTCAAGTTAGGCAAGGTCAATCAAAAGCTGTGCCTTTTATATAATTTTACTTTACATTTAATGAGTCTAAATCAGCTGTAATCTGTAATCTGACAGTCATTCTATCAATTATGCTGACAATTAAGTGGGTTTGTGCGTCTCAGATTTAAGAATCGGTTTACCTTTATAGAACAACCAACCAACTGCTTAGTAATGATTGTATGAACCTAAAAACACTATGGGAAAAAGATTTGGGATGTGTTTGGACAAAGGAGGAATGGTCAGAAATATTGTCTAACAATGGGAAACATGTAAGAGAGGTGAAAGGGAAATTCACCCAATATAAGATAATACACCATTTCTACTGGACACCACTAAGACTCCATAGAATGGGTTTATTGGAAAATACTCTGTGCTGGAAATGTGGGAGGGAGATAGGCACACTATTGCACTACATTTGGGAATGCCAAAATATCCAGTTGTTTTGGAGGAAAGTTTTGGAATGTTTGAGTAATTGGCTCGGAAGAGTATTACCAATATTGGCAAGGTTATGTTTATTAGTGGATAGAACGCAAAAAATATCAAATGCAAAATTTTCTATAATTATGGTAGGAACCACTACTGCCGCCAGAATAATACTTAGATATTGGAAAACACCAAAAATGCCAGAATGGGCCAATACAATGACAAACAGCCTCACATGAGTCAATGCTTGATAAGATGAATAGTGCAAAGAGGAAAGAGGCACCATCTTGGGTCGATTTCTGGAACTATATTAAATTGACAAACTTATAATATGCCTTATGTACGGATTTCCTTCCTATTCATTTATTTACTTGTTTAGTTGTTTTCTATTGTTTTTTGAGATGTATGTCATTTGGAATTTTCATTTGGAATGTAAACCACAAAGGAATGTATAACTGCACTGCCATGTACTGTACAGGTTGAAACAATAAAAATTTGACTTACTAAAAAAAAAAAAAAAAAAAAAGAATCTGTTTACCTGTGATTACACTTTTTCTTTTTCTCAATAGGGGTTTATGCATACACATGGTCTAGAATAGTTCTAAATGTATGTACGTCTTCACACACAAGAAGAGATTAATAAATTACATTCTATGCTTAGAAACGTGAGGACAGTTTTGTGCGTAAACTGTGCGTACCCATGTTTGACAATTGAGGCCCCTGGTGACTAATTTGATTAGCTCTTTTATTTCTTCCTCTACACATATTGATTGCTTGTAATGATGGTGATGTAGAATTTTTTGCGTATTTTACTTCTGCTCATTGTTTCATTCATTACCACTTGCAATAAAAGCGTAAGCCAAATACTTAAACCTGCAATAAGTGATATCAGACCTTATAACCAATCCTGAACCAAATCTGTGCTATGTTGAGATTTCATTGAATGATATAAGCCAATATTCACGCAAGCAGGCCAGCTGTGTTGCTGTTTTCACCTCTTTTCCAAAGCTTGTTGTCAAATTCCACTCCAGAACGAAGCTCCACCCGGTCCATTCAGTACCTTTACATATTTTTAAAACTAGCTTGGCACCTCCCTCGCTGTTTAAAAGTGGCTCTCACCCCCCCATTCCTGAAAAATATTGCGTAATGGCCAAGTCGATGAAGTGAGCGAGTAAACTCAGTAAACTAGTAAACTTGCTACCTACCTCTTCACTTGTCATTGCGGGACATGTAACCTTCAGCGGGAGAAAGATCTGTCTGGTAACCGGCGACATTTCTCTATAGGTACGTTTAGCTTAGCTAATAGCCTTTATGCACGGTGCTTTGGTTTGTCCTTAGTAGGCCTCCGTAGTGCAGTAGCTTTGCTGTGAGTTTGTTTACAAATACATTGTTGCAGGTTCTGTCACCCTCTAGTGGTCAGAAAATGTTACTTATTGCAGCTTTAAATTGTAAGTGTAAATATCGGTGTCACCATGTGTACTTCAAGTTGAAATGAAACATCATACCTTTTCTAACTATATCGAAATAAATCTCACAGTATAGCCATAAATGTAGTAAATAGTGAAAGCACACATAACTCATACTGACAGACTGCAGTGCTACATTGAATGTCTTTGTCCCTGGGTACACAGCAGCAGCAGAGTGTGTTCACCAGCTTGTGGAGGAGTCGCACTTCCTTCTTCTTGGACTGGGTGCATCCCAAAGTTTTTTCACTCCTCCTTTCCTCCTCTCCCTCACTACCACTCCCTATCCTACCAGGAAGGAACTTGGAAGAGATGAGGAAGGGAATGGAGTGGAGGAGAGGAGGGAGTGAGGGAAAGTGAAGGCTATTATTTTCTACTTCATCGTCAAAAATGGACATCCGATATTGATGAAGTGGCCCTATTATAACTGACAGTCCAAGCCCACAATGCACCTCATAGCCAAAGTTTTTATGCACACTCAGCGTGAAATATTGATAATTAATGTAGGCTATGCAGTAGGTCTGTGTAGCCCAGTTTCTTCACCATTTTCAACCAACACTCGTTGGAAATGGTTTTGTGTTTATGGCCGAGGTTCAACCACATCAGTGTAGGTTGAGTCGTCAACTTTTTTGAAGCTAAAGATCAGACAGAGAAAAATCATCATTCTTTTTGAAAGATTCAAATTCACAATTGTCACACGCATTATTAGTTGAGTGATTTGTTTTTCAGCTGTCTAGCCACCATTTTAACATATAAACAAATATTCAGGAAAATAGTGTATATGTTTGCATTAATTTAGTTTTTATAGTTATTTCTTGGATATTTTAATTCAAATATACATTTCATCAGTTTACCGAGATCTATTTTTGTCACTGCATATTATTCCTGGGCATGCAGTACCTGTATTATGTTATGGATCAACCAATCTTTTCCTGGTTATTTGCAATTTTGCTCTTCTCTTTGTGTGTTTCCATTTCCTGCTTCCTCTATTTCTATCTTTCTCTCTCTCTCTCTCTCTCTCTGTCTGTGACTGTCTTTGACTCTGTGAGGGAGAAACTACCTCTCTTCTGTTATTTCACATGGCCATATGGATAAATCTTCTTTTCATTCACTGTGCTGTCACACTTACTCCAGAGTGTCTCTTCACTGTGAACTGTCCAATAAAGCAGAAATAGCATAAAATAATCTTTAAAAGGGCACCCCTGCAGAAATGCTAGAGGGACCCTTTCAAGGGAGAAAATGCAGTATACTTGCATCTCTGACCTGTCTCTGAAATTAATATGTAATCCAATCTAAAAAATTACAGGTATAAAATGGAATACAATTGAAATTTGAGATCAAATAGTACCCGACCAAAGTTTCATTTCCCAGCACCTGAAAACATATTTCCATACAAGTTAAGCAACCACTCAATCAATGCTAATATTTCTGGAATATGTTGCTTGGTTTCTACAAAATAGACAGAATTGGTATTCAGTAATTGAAATATCCTCTTTCATCCACAAGTTGCACATTTTTATCAATAAGAGTCAATGCTCTACTCTTTCAGGCCCTTAGAATTCATGTGAAACTGCACTAAGCTGCTGAAAGTGAAGGGCACAATTTGACAATCACTTTATGTCACGATGCAGCCTCCTGACACCTGTCTGCTGGTGTGGGTGTGTTTTGGTTTTGTTTGTCTGGCTATTCGTTTCCCTTTTCCCTTGCCCACCCTCTCTCCACACCTGGTCCTCATCTACAATCAGCGCACCTGTCCTGGATCAAGCAATCACCACTCCTCTTCACTCCAGTATAAAGACATTGCAGAGGGAGCCAATCGCTGCCGGATCGTTGTGCCATACACGGTTTGTTGTCGTGCACACTTCCAGCTCTCAAAGTTATTTGTTTGCCAGCTTTGCCTGCTAGTTTGCCAGTAACTTTACGCCTGTTCTCCCTGTCTCCAGGAACGCCTGTTTGCCTGCCTGCCTTGTCCGCTCACCAAGCCCCGCCAGCCAGCTCTCATGCTGGGAATCGCCTCCACCTTGCTGCCAACCCCACGGACTTCCCTCCCCAAGACCCCCAGTCATCTTCTCATCGTCACCACTAAGCAGAAAATAAAGGGCCCTATCTTACACCCGGCGCAAAGTGGCACAAAGCGCAGCGCAAGTGTCATTGCTAGTTTCCGACCGACACAGTTATTTTCACGCCCAGTGCCCATGTTGTTAAAATAGCAAATGTACTTGTGCCCATGGGCCTGTTGGTCTTAAAATGAGGTGTGGTCAGGTGCATTGTTGGCACATTGCTATCCTGAGGCAGCGGAAAGCGATTGCGCCATTGACCAACAAAAACCTGGTCTAAAGTCTGGCGCAGTATTTTCCTGCTATTTAAAGGGCGCATTATTCAGATAGTAAGATGTCTCTCTCTCTCTCTCTCTCTCTCTCTCTCTCTCTCTCTCTCTCTCTCTCTCTCTCTCTCTCTCTCTCTCTCTCTCTCTCTCTCTCTCTCTCTCTCTCTCTCTCTCTCTCTCTCTCATAACACACACAACGTTACCATGCAAAATAGGATAATCTACTATGAAAATTTGCCCTTCGTTCCTGACATGTATTTTGTTGCCAAATTGCCATATGTTTTCACCATTAAGCAATGCCAAAAAACTACGTGTCCCTCTCACCATTACGCAGTGCCAAATGCGCAACGTACATGTCCCGTTAACCATCATCACACATTGCCAATTGCTAAATACGCAACCTACAACCAACAAAAACAACACAGTAAATGTGTAAAAAGCACAGCCCAACAAAAAGTCATGAAAATAAACTGCAAAGGCATCTTACCTTCACCCGACGCACAACATTGGCCTCCCCGACACACACACATCGCCATCGCGCACGAGCAGATCCGTTTCCTCAGCAGAAAACCGTTCGTTTCTCCAACTTGCCGAATCCGCCATTTACATAACAATGCGCCAAGGTGCAAGCGCACCTGGCTCTTAAAGGGAATGGGAGATGACACTCTGATTTGTTGAGTTCATGTTACGCCCAAAACACACCTATGATTAATTAAGGGACTTAGTACAACCCCTTTGCGCCTTGCGCCTTACTTTGCGCCCACATTGTGCGTTGTTTAAATAGCAATTGGATTTGGACACGCCCTAAATGCACTTGCGCCATGCGCTTTAGGCCATGCGCCATGGATCGTTTAAATAGGGCCCAAAGACTTGTTATTTTGACCTTACCTGCTTGTCCTGGTCTGCATTTGGGTTCAGCCTAGATTCGTGACACTTTATCCATAGTTTTGGGTTTGGTTTTTTTGGTTTGCGATTTGAAAAATATGGCAGATACCCAGACCAAAAATTGTGTACACAGGCCAGTTTTGTTGTCCAAAGGAGCTACAGACATTTTATCTGAACACATTGGACAAGATAAGGAGGCAAGAGTCTTGTGATTTTATGAGGAGGATGAAAACATTCATGGCCTTAAATGCTCAATGGTCAATGCTGACCAATGTAAGTTCTTGAAGAGAGGCAAGGCAGAGTTCGCCAGAGTTGAATAGCCTACATAGGGTGGAAATAATGAGGTATAAATGTCGTTGAGACAGGTTATATGCATATCTATGCTCCAGCCCACAGAGGAGATCATGATTATATTCCTTCTCTTTCTTGGTTCCTTTCATTTGCTAGTTTCTTCCAATTAGTGGACAATTTTATTCAAAGTGCCATAGAGAATACCACAAGTAACTTCAATGTCAGTATGGGTTGGTTACCTCAGTGGGAATCAAAACCCGCACCCTGCAATGGCACTAATACTGCCACTTACAGCCACACAAGATTAGAACGTGATTAATTATTGATTATTTGTCCTTTTACAACCCATAATCCCTGACCAAATTTAGCAAACCAGTGCTAAATGTTAAACAGATTATTACAGTATAAATTTGTAGATTTGGTATGTGACCTCAAAAGCTGTGAATGTTCGTGCCACAAAGAAATGTATTACATATATATATATACTTTAGTCGTCTGTTGCTGCTGTCTCTGCTATATTTAACTGTGTGTATTTCTTTACTCCCAAAAGAAAGACGAGGTGCAGAATGCACCTTGGGAGATGAGGGTGAACACTGAAGCCCTCAGTGTTCAAGTCCACAAAGGAGGTAATGAGATTCTTCTAGACTCTGTTCCTTCTCTTCCTAAGTTATCTTCATTATCTGTAAATGACTATTGATCATTTGTCTCTTTGCCTCACACATAACCCCTGATCAAAATAAGTGTCCAGCCAGTACACAAAATACTTTATATTCACTTTCTCTAATATCACATTCTCTGATAAAAAAAAAAAAAGGCTCCTTTTAGTATTTCTATTATCTCTGCTGGACAAATAAGATGGGATCACTAATACAGTTGCTTGATACAAATAAGGGACATCTACATTAGTTTAATTTCAATCTTTAATGTGTTACCTGTATAAATGAGCAATAGAATGACTGTTTCTCTGTAAACTGGCAGCCCTGTAAAAGCTGGGATAGGGACTTTATGTGAGAAAGCCCAGGTCAACCCTGTAACAGCTAGGCCAGTGCTGTGGAGACAGTAGAGGCAGCTATACAGGTTGAGCCCAACCCACCTCTGACAAGCCTACAACTACTGCCATCGCTATGGGGCCAGCTGTTGCTGGGGCCAAGCAGGAACGGCCCGCCACCCCAACAAGATATATTGTTTTGTCCTCTGACTTCTTTTATTCATTCATTTTCCATACCCACTTGTTCCCATTCAGTGTCACGGGGGCTGCAGCCTATCCCAGCATGCACTGGGTGGAAGGCTGGGAAACACCCTGGACAGGTCATTAGTCCATCACAGGGCTAACACAGATAGACCAACACAGACAAACACACTCGTGCTCACATTCACACCTATGGGCAATGTGGAGTATCCAATTAACCTGACTTGAGCAAATACGGGGAAAACATGCAAACTCCATACAGAAAGGGCTCGGTCCAACAGTCAAAGGCGAATCTGTGAGGTATCAGTGCTAAACTCTGAGCCTGGCTCCTTGTATTATGTTTGTGTGTAATGTTCCCCAACTTGGTGCAGACCAACTCTAACCTGCAGAGCCTCTTGATCAACCACAAGAACAGGGTTTGGAGTTGTGTCCCTGGAGCTCAGCTGATCAGGTACATGTGCCCACACACACACACACACACACACAACCAGGTACATTGTCTTCTTCTAGCTAAATGTTTCAGTGGCATTACATGGGTTTATGTCTTTTATACAACACTCAAACTGTTTTACAAACTGTGTGAGATATGACTGTAAGTTATACAGATGAAGATTTTTTTTTTTTTTTTAAGATTATTTTTTGGCATTTCTGCAGTAGGGAGAGGCAGGAAAGTCAGGGCAGAGAGAGGGGATGACATGCAGCAAAGGGCGAAGGCTGGACCTGTGCCGCTGTGATAAGGACTTAGCCTTAATGGGACGTGCGCTACCGGTTGAGCCACCGGGCGCTCCACAGATGAAGATTTTGTTAAGTGTCTCTATTATTCCACATGAATGAAAGAAAATGAACCATAATACCTCAGATCTGTGTTGGCGTGGCTGTGGTGGGGTTGGTACACTGTTACACCTGCTGTGGTATATTGCCCAGGAGTAAAAAGATTCTGGGCTGAAGTAATCAATACCGAATGTCCGGATCCCATTATGCCCTGTAGTGTTTTTACTAGTAAGTAGAGTAGACAGCATTCAATCAATAATCGCACAACGCATTATTGCTTTAGCTTTACTGTCAGTGAAATTGACAATGCTAATGACCTGGAAAGTGAGGAAACCAAACTGCTTTGTCGTGGACAATTTTGCTTACGGTCTTTATGGACGTGATATCAATGGAGCAAGCAGCTTCAGCTCTCAAAGACTAAGATAGTGGTCTGCAAGGCCCCTGGACTTTAATCAGATTAACAGACTATCAGCATATAGCCCTGTTTGACATGTGTGTAACCTTATAAGCATGTGTATGGTGTGTAAGTTTATGCATTTGTGTCAAATGTATACACATATGTACACATGTCTGGTACATGTGTATATGTGTATAAAATAAAAGGGTGGGAGGAGGTGTTTGTGTCAAGTGTGAGTTACCAATATTAGAGTAGTTGTTGTTAACATGTGGCCGGTGGTGCGACCGTCACTTACATGTAGAACCAGGTAACTTGAAATCTTAGAGCAACAATAATTTTTCATACCTATTTTGTAAAAATGGTTTGGTGTGCTAATCATGCCATGTCGAGGTCAAGAAACTTGCCACACCAATTCTCACCCACTTTAGTTTTGCAAAAGTTAGGCTAAAGTTAAGCTAAGATGTCCTGAAATAGTCATATATTCTTTCCCCAATAAGACAAGAAAAATGAAGATAGGGAATTGAGATTTGTAATGCATGGTCAATTCATAGCCAAGAAGTGGTGAACACACAGCAGCCTTGAAAGCTGTTGCAGTGTCTCCAACAATGTAGGCCACAAAGGGGACATCTCACTTTTGATCACTTTCTGCTCATTGTCCCCAAACCCAGAGGCGTGGGTTTGGCGACAATGAGCAAAAAGTCAGTAAGCTTTGTATCCTCAACAGATAGCACAGTAGGATCTTTACCAATTTGGCTTCATGGATTTTTTTTTTATTTCACTTGCTCTACCTGCTGATGCTTTGTCCTCCCTGTATTTATTTCTCTGTATGTTTCTCTTTGTATGTGTGTGTGTGTTTTGTATATCTGTATATCTGCTGCAGCAATTAACAGCCAAAATGAGTAACACCTAGACCTGCCCTTTTCAAGCCCGCCTGGCCTTTCAAATGCAAAGTACCAGGACCTGCAAGGGGTAAGACTACACAGCAAAACACATCACAGGAATGTTTATACCCACTGGGATGACCAGGCAGGCTGTAAAGATTCCCACAAGGTGACCATTGTTGTTGTCTCGATGGACTTCAAGTCTCCAGAGGTGCCCATTTTGTAGTTTTAGTCTTTCTGCATTCAATTAGGACACCACAGAGATATTTGAAATGCAGGACACCCCCCAACACACTACAATGCAGAACCAGTGGCATTTTCAAATTTACTTATTTGTGTGGTTTGTACCACAATGCAGTCTAAATGTTAGCAAGTCTCGGGATGTATTTTGTGCATTATTCCCCATACCCTTCAGATTTATTAAGTTGTACTAAGCTGTGTCTTGATAACAGTTCAGTAAGAAAGTTTGCCATAAGATTGTCATGCCACTGACACATTGATACTTGTCATGTCCACTTGTGGTACAAAATCCTTCAGGTGTATTGTCCCTTTACTGTGTAGATACACAGTAGGTTCAGAAGGCTGTAATCATTCATTCATATGCTCATACGTCTCTGGTTGACGGTATTGGCCGGAGCGTATCAGCTTCTAACCTCAATAGTTTTGTGACAGCACAAAACTTGTATGTAAACATTAACATGTATGTTTATAATGACGTTGGATCTATCATGATATGACAGCTTAACGTGTGTGTGAAGAGAAAAGAAGAAAATTAGATGATCCTGATCACCCATGATCCATGACCCTGTCCTTGTAAGGGAAAAATGTAAATATACTACCTTGCTACTTGAAAAGAAATATTAAGCGACTTTCCAAGTGCATGTCTGTACATTTAGAACAGTGTAATATGGATGATGACATTTGCCGTTGAAATATATATACCCAGAATCAGTTAAGCGAAATACATTGAATGCGGAGTAGAAACAGTCAGGTCCTCTACTGTTTTTGTCCCATTCTTTTTTCAGCCACAGTGAGCAGAGAGGAGAAAGAGGCAGGGAAAGAGGGCAGCAACCCTATGGTGAGGATAGAGATGGAGATAGATGGATGTCGGAAGTATTGAGAGAGAAAGAGATGAAAAAGAAATATTTAAACCAACCAGTAGGCTACAGACAGGTGTGCACAGCTCAACTGATAACTATAATGCATAAGTTGACCTGAGAGTTGGCAAACAAATATCTGAAGAGTAAATGGATGTAGAGAACAGCCTGTCTAGCAGATGCTTGGAGTGAAGTGAAAGCAAATGCACTTACCATGCATTGGTCTTCTGTGTGTGTGTGGCTGATGGTAATTGCGTTCTTTCTCGGGGCATTTGTCCGTACGCTCTGGTCAGTGCACTGAGTAGGTGAGTAGCCTACATAGTACGTTTAGCTGTCCCATGTGACAGTGTGTCCTCTCCTCTTAGGATAGTTCATCAGTGACAGGGCATCTAGAGGAGGGACCAGGCGAGCAGACTGCTGGCTCTCTAATGAGCGAGTGACTGTGACAACTGGCAAGTCTGTGTGTCGCCTGAGGCCGCACACAGCTTACCTACTGTCCTATAAACAACAGGTAAGAGGGTTAGACTCTAAAATCACATAAACAATAGACCTTGTTCACAAAACTTTTCTTAAATTCTGCTTACTTTTGCTCTTTAGAAAAGTGCCTTTGAAAAACCAACATGGTATTCATGAAACACGTGCAGCCCCTTGATTTTGTGCATGCCCTCAGGTGTATCTGATGATGAATGCCAATTGTTTGTAAACTGGATGTGTGTGCCTGTTGATGTGGAATAGCATAAGCAGATGCCCTGGCAACCCCAAAGTTGAATTGTCTCAATGCTGTTTCCAAGCTTTGCAAATGCACTGCATATTACCTCTTTACCCAAAAAATAGCTTGGATGAGAATAGCATTGGAGGTCCTCAAGCATTCTGAACAAACAATCCATTTCCAACATGTTCAATTAGGTGAGATACTTGTATTTGCTTGTTCTTTCTTTCTTTCTTTCTTTGTAAATGTATTTAATTTTATCAACATGTTTGGTGTGTCATGGGAATTGATTGTATTTCCGCATGTTACATAGAATTCAATGCTGTAATGTGCATAAAAGAAAATACTTTATGAGCCTACAAAGTTCAAAGTTGGCAAATAAAACAAAGCTGAAATATTTACATATTGTTTTTGTAATTCATGAAAGAGACCAATGCTAAATAATAGTGAGACAATTTTCAAAAGCTTTTTTGTGTAGAGTTAAAAAGAAATGTCAAATAATTAGTCAGCTTAATATTTCCATTATATGGAAGAATATTCAGGACAAATTTAAATAATTAAATAGTGAAATGTTACCAAAATAAATATATGCATTGTTAAATTAATAATTCAATATATAAATAAACAGACAATTAAATATATAACATTTATTTATTAATCTATTCAGTGATTATTTTTTATTTATTTAATAATACATTTATTTGTATAGCACCATTCATACAGCAAAGTGCAAAACCTGCAAAGTGCTTTACATAAAATAGATTGATTAAAACAATAAATGGATTAAAAACAGTAAATGGATTAAAATCATTACATTATACTAACCGGTTCTGAGTTTTGATTCTGATTTACTCAGAGATTTTGTCTGATATACTGGGAGAAATGTTCTCAGAAGCAGGCGAAATGGAAGCAACTGGTCATTCTGACTTCTTATGGTACGTTCAGACTAAGGGCTAAACAGCTACAAAATGGTCTGGCGTGCCAAGCTACACTATCGCCAGCGGAGCAGAAAACTGTTGCCCGGGTGGTCGTTGACGGTGCATGACGTGACATTGGATGCAGCGACTAATAATGTCATACTGTCATAGCTTTGCATTTGTCTCGTTTTTATTTCATTTGGCAAGTAATTGTTCTTGTTAATTGAAATAATTCATTCAGTTAATCATAACGTAAATATAACTACGATACGCTACCTCCCCTCTACTCTGATTGGTTCGTGCTTCACCGCATCATCACAGCGTGAAAAAAGTTGAAGCCAGTAGAACTTCAGTTTGTAGCTGCAGACACCCGACACGCAGCTACAGTTTACATGCTGCCGTTTGTAGCTTTGTGTCACTGACTTCCTCTGAAAATAATTGATGTCCTGTTGCTTTGTGGCCCATAATCTGAACGTACCATTAGAGTAAGTTGAAGGCTTCTCTGAAGTATTTGCAATAATATCAGCCCTCTCTGACTATGACATTGATGATGTCGTATTTGCAAACCTGGAGGAACTTCTGCAGCAAATTAGGCTGCATATAGGAGCTGTGAATCAATTGAGCATTATGTGCTATGTGGCTTGGAAATTCATGAAGTAGCCTCATGTATCAAGGTAGCTGCTTCCCAAAGTAACAAAATTTTGACTTTACAGTTAGCTAGTAGCTCATCCCTCTACAGCATGTTTAATCATTGTCAATGGCAATCTAGTGCGCAACAATCAATTGCTTGAGACTGCAGCCAATGAAGCTCTGTAAAATTCAACCAATCATTCAGCTGTCTAACTTTGATGGAGTTGGACTTTGATGAAGTTGACAGATATATTTATTTCACTGCACGCACTACACCTGGCAATACTGAAATAATATGGATTTAATTTATTGGCTATTTATGAATTTTATTATTTATTAGACGATGCTATTTATTTATGACATTTCACAATTGAATTATTTAATTAGTTATTAGTTAATTTATTGAAGTACTTTTGTCCAAATAATTCCTTCATACGGGGCTGGGCGCTGTTGAGCTAGCTGCTTTGGACAAAAGGACTGGGGGAATACTAGGAGAGACTGTGCTGTCAGGTGTCCAGTCATCAGTGGAGTTGGACACTGATTTAATTCAAGCAGCATCTCCATCAGATGGTAAGCTGAGACTATAGGCTATATAATAATTGATTTGATTTTGACTGCAGCTTTCTGCCTGCAGTGTTCAAGCTCATCCAACAGCCTTTCAGCAAACCTCTTGTGCGCTCTGTGGCGGAGCAAGTGTGTGCAGGATGATAATTATGAATGCTCCTGAGGGGTCTGAGGGTTCGTCAAGGGTGTCACCAGCCTTGTGGTCGGGGCTAGAGACAGACTAGTTTGCCATGAGACCCTGGTTAATTTAACTTTCATTAAGTCAGTGGAAAAAGTCACTAACCAATGAGTGTGTCTCTAGCAGCACCTGGTCAAGACGCACGACCACACTGCTGTTCTGCAGCACCAACAAGTCATGGCTCCCTCCTGGCCAGCAGGAAAGCACATGTAGGAGGTTTAGCTGGCATCACATTCATAGTGGGTTAGGATTACTGCTTGCAATTTAAATAGGGAAAGACTTTTAGAGACATTTTTAGGAATTTGATATTATGGTGGCAGCTCAATGATACCATCCACCGCATTTAGGAGCGTATGGCTAATGGATGGCTATGACATGCCAGCCTGGTCACTTGTCTCCTGGACTGTCCTGATGGCCATGGAGGCGAGAGCTGACAGGACCTAAACATGTGGAGGGACAAGGCTGGCAGGCTGCACACTGTCCTCACTGACAGAGGAATTTATTAATGAATCAACATTTTGGTCACTCAACCTTCATCAGGTAGCCTACCAAAGAACAAGTTCAGGTGAGAAGAAAAAGATGAACAACAAAATGTTTGTGGAAACGTTCATAAGCACACAATGAAAATCTGAAATCATCTGAATTCACATTTTGTGTTTAAGAGACAGAAAGAAGCCCACCATAAACATTGATACTCTGTACTTAATGATACCTCTCACAGTAGACATTTCTCAGTCACATTGATTCAAGTACAGAAGGACAGTGATCTCAAAAGTTTTTGGAATCTAACTTAAACGCACTAATACTGTACTTCAGTGTGTTGTCTATATTCTCAGCAGTAGACCACTGAGGTTGGTGGGATGGTCCTGCGTTGCACTGGGTGGATAGTTGGATGAACCACCAGCAAACCCAATGACCCAGTGCCAAAAGCATGGGCCTGTACCCGCCATGACCCAGATGCTGCACTTGAGGTTTCCTAAATTATCCAGGAGAATAACCACAGGGAGCTGCGAAAGTAAGTCTGCCTCTCTCTCTCATCATCTCTCTGCAGTGTGTAAATCGTCCAGCTTAAGTGTTTCGGGTGGAGGCCGCAGTCACTGGGTGAAGACTTGGACGGACTACCAGCACATCAAGTGGCCCAGTGATAAAATCAGCTCGGCTGCTGCCTCTGTTGGCGATGCTGGAATAAATTTGCTCTCCCAGTCTTTCCTCTCGACTTTGAACTGTCCAATAAAGGCAAAAATGTCAACAACAAAAAAAGAATCATGTAGAATTGACATCACCAGAAGGCATGAATGTAACAGTAACATCTAGATCAATAGATCCCTATTAGTAAAAACCATAACTTAGCGGGCCTGCTCCGCCTGTCTGGTAACACCTGTTAGAAACCTAGGGGCATACGCGACAGTGTTTGAAAACTGTGATAAACATTGTTTTGCAAAACATGACGCTCACAGTATAACTGTACCGGTGTTCGTTTGTTATCTTTAAAATTGGTTTTTGTTACATATTGGGATAGGGACTATTTTTTCTCAAAGACGCACCACCTTCTAAGCCAGTGTAAGCTCCACGAGAGCCAGAAGAATCCAAAAATACCTGCTGACAGAAAGCTTTTTTTTTTTTACAATTCTTTCAAGTCACAAGGTAAACCCTTGACAGACCACTGACCAATGACCGTTGACAGCTGACAGCTTAAGTGCAGACGTCTCCCGATACTTTGTTTGAGCATAAATGCCTCAGTGTTGTCCGACACTTTTTGTAAGACACCTGTCGACACTTGTCTACACTTGTCTTATAACCATAAAACAGCCTTTGAGAGCAGTGCCCTTGGATGGCATTTGTGCTGCAGCCTCTAGGGCTACGCCATGCACATTCTCCAGTAAATGCTCTCAGCTTCACCTTTGTGGGGTATGTATTCCTTGTGACCCTATTGTTATGAGTCATCCAGTGTTATGCACTGCCTCTGGTGGTCAGGAAGGATGAATCACAACAAGAGGTACGGATGTAACTGCAGTTTTCTATCGTATCGAGACTATCTCTCCACTCCGTTACATATTCCATATGTACAGGGAATGACCCCCCTGTTGTCAGGGTACATGGATATTTCTTTAAGACACACCAGCTTGCCCGGTTACGCCCCACGGTTTACCTATAAAGCACCTGTGCTGACGTGGAATCGCTGATTGTTTGATCTCCACCTGAGTCAGGGTGCAGTGTGTAACAATCCGTGTTGTGATTCTGAAAGAGAGGTGTGTGTATGTGTGTGTGGGTTACAGCGTGAATCCACTTACCTGCCGTAGTTTGGGCGTCTGCCTACGGGCAGCCTCCCTGGATTGCTGTTTCCCTTGCTCTATTTTTCTTTTCTTTTCGGCACTGTTTGGTGGCTGTCTCTCTTCAGCTGCCGCTGTCTGGTGGTGAGAAAACTTGGCTCCCCAGTAGAGAGTGGGCTGGCATCTCTCTGCCTCCGGTGCAAAGCTATAACCCGAGGTGGTTAGACGCCGGAGTGGCCCTGAAACGTATTGCTTGCGGTTGCAGCTAAGGCACTCAGTGGTAGTCCGTGTTGAGCGCAGACTGAGTCGGCTAACAGTGGACGTCTCCCTCTCTCCCCTCTCTCTCCCATAAGAAAAATAAGTGTGCGGCTCACAGAGCACCTGTCGACACGCCGATAAACTCCGAAGTTGCCAAAAAGCTAGTTGTGTTAGCACGAAGCTAGTATTCCCACGAGGCTGGTGGTAAACAAGGAAGTGAGCGCTTCCAGGTTGCTGCCGGTCCCCGCCCCTTCAAAGAGTGGTAGTAACGAAGAGAGCAATATGACAAGCATGGTAAGCCACCAGGGACACTCTTGTTTGGATTGCAGAGTTTCTATGCCTTTGGAAGATGGCCATGATGAGTGTGTGCTGTGTTTGGGACACCAGCATGCAATTTTGTCCAGGGAGAACCCACAGTCATGCATGGACTGTTTCATAATGCCTGCACATACCAGAGAGGCCCGTTGTCGTTTTTTTGGAGTGAAGTGGGCAGGTTCCCCTCTTTCTGAAGTGTCCAGGGGGAAAATTGGGAAAATGGCTGAAGCCACAAAGGGAAAACGGGAGGGTTCAGGGCCCTGGCAGGTCACCCTGCCTATTCTTAGGCCTACAGCAGTCCGGTCTCATATTAGCCCCCTTCCTCGCCCCACTCCTGTGTTGGAGGAAGAGGAAGAGGAAGAGGAGGAGGACGTAGATGTAGACACTGTCTTCTCCTCTGAGGACAATGAATTATCCTGTGGGCAGCAAATGGCAGGTAGAACCTTGAAAGAAGAGTTAGCCTGCCGTTTTGAAGAGGTTGTTGGCAGGGCAGCCAGGGCTCTGGATGTTACCATCCCTGAAAATCTTATGGCGCCCATCTCTCGGTTTGAGGAGGGTATGGAGGTGTGCCCCACACCAGTGCAGGTGCCCCTCCTGCCTGACTTTAAAGACCTGGTGTGCAAACAATTCAATTCACCGGCAGCTACGCACAAGTGGTCTGCATCATGTAGAAGGTTTTTGAACATGTATGACAGGGAGTAGGTTGCCTGCGGGTCGCTCCCACCAATGGATCATGCCCTCACTCTGTTGGTTTCTCCCTCCAGCTCCATTCTTGGCAAGGCCACCTGCCCTAGCGGGAATTGCAGGATTATGGATGGCCTGCTTAATAAGCTGCACAGAGCTATGGCTACGCAGACCCGTCTGGCTAATAATGGGGCCATTATGTCCCTCTACCTTCGTCACCTGTCCCGTCAGGTGCAGGAAGGTTCTGGGGGTTTCAACATTATGGATGAGCTTCAAACGGCTTCCTCATACCTTTCATTCGTTATGAAGGAGCAGGCAGATGCTGCAGGCAGAGCCTTAGCATCCTTTTGGGTTGTTAGATGCCACCTGTGGCTGTCCCAGTCCCAGCTCCAGCAAGGGGATCGGGACTGTTTACTGAAATTGCCAGTGGAACCTTCAGCTATGTTTTGACCAGATGCAGCTAAGTTGTTGCAGCAGGCACGGGAAGGTCGCCGCTGTGCACAAGAGGTTTCAGGTAGCATTTCTAGGTGCGCCAGGGGCTCAAGGCAGGCAAGAACATCTCAATTCAATTCTATTCAATTCACTTTATTTGTCCCCGAGGGGCAATTACAGAGGCAACCGACACCAGAGGTCCCTTGTCGAAGTTTAGGCTGTCCCACTGGGTTGTGGACACAATTCAGCGGGCGTATGTGTTCTCAGGTGTGCCTGTCCCGTCCAGGGTTCGGGCGCACTCGACTCGTGGTGTGGCTATCTCATGGGCCTTGTGGCGAGGAGCCTCTCTCGCTACCATATGGGCAGCAGCCACATGTTTATCTCAGTTTATCTCATTTTCGAGATTCTATCATCTAAATGTTGCAGCCAGTCCCTCCTTCGGGGAGCAGGTGCTGGGTGTGGCTCATCGGTAGACGACTAAGCCATGCCTATTTTCCACCATTTGTTGTCTCCCTTGGTCAGCTTAGCGACTTGCGAGCTGATCTGAGTGGCCACTCACAGATTTGGCCTTTGCGTCTTGTGGGGCCTTTATCTGTTTTCCTTGGGTCAGTCTTGCGTCTTGCGGACTAACCTAAGCAGCCCATCTGCCTCTCAGGCTTGGCCTTTGCGTCTTTCGGGGCCTTGACCTGATTGGTATGTAAATAGTGTACATTTGTAAATAGTTTGTTTATTACATTGCGTATTGGGCTTGTGGGCTGCACCGTCTCCTCACGGGGTGTTTTAAAGAGTTACCCCGTACATATGGAATATGTAACAGAGTGGAGAGATAGTCTCGATACGATAGAGAACGTGTGGTTACATTGTAACCTTGGTTCTCTGAGTGAAGAGACTATCTCTCCAGCTTTTAGGCCGCTCGGAGACACGTTTTAATCAAACTATCAGTGATTCCACGCCAGCACAGGTGCTTTATAGGTAAACTGCGAGGCTTGACCGAGTGTGTCTTAAAGAAATATCCACGTACCCTGACAACAGGGGGGTCATTCCCCGTACATATGGAATATGTAACGGAGTGGAGAGATAGTCTCTTCACTCAGAGAACCAAGGTTACAATGTAACCACACGTTCTATGAATCCTGGGTGACCACCTCCGTCACTCACAATGTCCTGAACCTGCTAGAAGATTTTGTAAGAGCTATTTTCTGGATGGTAGCTGTTATACTCAGTATCAGCATGTCATCCTATTAGCATCACCATGTCATCCTGGGTCATGAGTGACTGTTGGTATAAATTCTCAAGCTGCATGTGCGTGAGAAGGAAGATATTCAGTGTTGTGCACTGCCTCTGGCGGACTTCCAGGATTCATAGAACCGCAGTTACATCCTCTCTCTCGTTTCAGCCGCACCTCTCATTTCATCTTTTATGTCACATCTCAAAATGCGCTTTTACAGATGGGCTGCTGTATAATTTCTTTTTATCCATTTTATTCTTTCATATTTAGGTTTTGTTCTGTAACCCTGTTTTTTTTTTTTTATTCATGTCTTGCATTTTCATCATTTAACTTTTGTTGCTATATGAATACAGTTTATTTTTAGGAATATTCTATTGTGTAATGGCAAAAATCCTAATCTGCATTCTTAAGTAAGGCAATATACATTTTGGACCTAAAATGATTTTGTATTGTTATATTATTGTACCCCTCAGCTGGTCGTGGCCCTGGGTGTGCTGCCATCTGGCCAAAACCTCCACCTCGGCCATAATGCCAGGCTCTTACAAGAATGTGGTCGTCACCCAGAAACACTTACTACGTATAGGCTGTTGTGACAACCGGGAGTGAGTGGAGGGTAGCAGAATACAAAAGGTCTGGGTGTGAAATGGAGAGGCAGCGATGGAAAAAGAAAGAGAGAGAGAAGCTGGAAGACGGAGAGGTGAGAAAAGGTTAGACGGTGACAAAGGAACGGGGAGGGCCTGGGGGTGCAGGGAGGTAAGTGTGGGGTAGAGAAAACAGCTAGAAAGAATTGGAAAAGAGGGGATAAGAGAGGGACGATGGGGAGGTAATGAAGCCAAAATACATTAGAGAAGGAAAATGAGTTCCAGAAGAAAAGGACATACACAACAACAACTGCAACAGCCAGGCTCATGAATGGCAAGTCTACCACCTGATTAAAAATAATTATTCACATGTGACATAAGAACAAAGCAACCTCCTTTGTAACTTCAGTGCTATATTTCCAATAAATATATTTTAAAAAGGGCAAAGGTGTTTTTTTATGTGAATGATCATGGCAAGAGAAAAAAAACATTTGATTAATAAAGAATCACTGAAGCCAATAAGCCACAATAAATAAATAAATATAATACATTATCACTGGGAACATCTCAAGGCAGTGAGAAAAATGGAAAGGAGTCGTCATAAAAAGCAATCAAACATCTCATCTGAATTGAAAGCTACATGTAGTCTTTTAAATGAAATGTGATTAAGGAAATGACTCAGTTACATTAATTATAAACATACCGTATCAATCAAACATCTCATCTGAATTGAAAGCTACATGTAGTCTTTTAAATGAAATGTGATTAAGGAAATGACTCAGTTACATTAATTATAAACATACCGTATGTTATGTATGTATTTGGCAAGCAGTGTGGCCATGTGGTTACAGAAAAAATTTATTATTAAAAATATTATTATTATTGTTATTATACCACACCTAACTAAGGGTGTATACACACTGACACAAGAATATTTGTAACATCAAATGTCTGTAATATCAGCAGCCTAAGCATTGAAGCTCACACTGTTGCACTTGTAAATTGCTCTGGATACGAGCGTCAGTTACATGGCTAAAATGTAAATGTTAAGTGGTAGCGTCTGTAAGCAATTAAAGTCTACTGTGGAGAGGAGGATTGGATTGCTTGATTGATTTTTCCTGGCAAAAGAGTGATAAACATGACCTGACCAAAACAATGTAAACACACGGTTCAAAATCAACTGCACAAATACACACTCGCACGTGCACAAAAACAAACACACACGTGTTATCACTATGCAAACTCAAATGTGGTTCTTAAAAGAAGGATTCAATTTAAAACAATCTGGGTTGGATCTTTATGGATATCTCAATAGCTATAATCTATGGAATAACATTGTCTCCTCCAAATGTCTCAGACAAAGTAAATTAGTCCCCTTCACTGAATTTGGAAATGTATCAAATTTAAATGAAATCTAAAATGTGTTATTTCCAGTGTTGGGGAGATATTTATCATTTGAAAAATGTAACACGTACTCTGACAGTGATTGGAATCATGAAATTCTAACTCACTCATTAAAATGTACTTTGCCGTACATGTAACAATTTTGGTACAGTTTCAGGATAGTTTTCCCAACATTGATCATTTCATCATACATAAAATAATCAAAATTAAATGTGTTTAAGGGGCATGCAAAGCTGATATATTAACATAATCTCACGCATACACTACTCATACACATACCCCGCAATAAAGTCTTGTACAACTTTCTTTTCTGAGTAACAGTAACAGTGTTTTTAAGTGTTTAAGTTTAATAATGAGATTATCCACAGTAAAAGGAAACCTTGTGTTAATTAAAGCTAAATGATATGATGTAGATGAAAACTGCTCAAAGCGTCAGTGAGGGATAATGTTGGGAAAATATAGTTTCCAAGTTGCTATTATATTTGATGAATGAATAGTGCATGAAATGTACATGAAATCACTTGAACCCAAGATAAAGACAAAGTACTGAGGGGAGTTATTGATGAAAAGCTTTATGTTATAGGATAAGAAATGATCTGTAATTTTGGAAAGATGAGGCTGTGGTGCACATCACTGCTTCACTGTGGTGTAGGCGACTGCATGGCACTAAGAAACTGTCTCCTACGGCTTCAATCATACTGCAGTGCAGATTTCATCCTCCAGCATAACAGACAAACAGGTCTTTCTTTGGGATGACATTCTGAGATGTGAAATTGACACACAAATGTGGCAATTCAATAGAGACAATAAGAATGATTTCACAAAAACAAGAAGACAGTTTAAAAAAAACAAAAAACAGAATCAGCCGATGAATCAGATATTGAACATATAGGTAGTTTATCTATTCGGTAATTTGTAGGTATAGTTTGCGTATCTAATGCCGGATTATAGCTCAAAAGCTTTCAGTGTTATATTTTTTCTGCAATCCTGTGTTCTAATACATTGTAACTGGTGCAACATAACATAGATCATTTTCACATTGTGTAACAAAATTATTTAACAATTCAATTTAGAAAATTGCATGTGTATGTGGATACTGTTTGTGTCCCCTGCCTCCGGAACCTCATGTGTCCCCCAGCTGGCCTGGGGTCAAGAAAAAAGTCCTCAAGCTTTGCTTCCCTAGTTATGCTCTTAGCTAATAAGGTCAGAAAAGAGATTTGACTATTTTAATTGGCTAGTGCTACACATAAGATACATAACACACAATATATGATCATAACATGACTTTAAAATAATTTTTGTTCTGGGAATAGCTGCTTTGTCACTGAAACAACCCATTATGTGTTTGGTTTAGGCAATAGTGAAATGATGGTTCATCTGTTTCATCATAATATATTATTTTGTAGATGTAGGCTTGGATATGCAAAACTTATTGTTGACAATGCCAAGCTGTTGCCAGTTGAGACTGATCAGCCTGACAAAAGGCAAGACAGTGTGTACTGCCCCCAAGTGGACAGACTGAACTAAAGAGACTAAAGAGAGATTTGAGGTTTGAGAGTTAAAGTGATGCATTGACGTCCTTAAAAAGAGTTTGACATGTTGTCATCAAGATAAGACCAAGAGTTGTTCTAGTTGAGACTGAGTCATGATTAATGCATCCGTTCAGCAGTCTCATTCTTAAACTGAACTTCGTACTGGGATGCTCAAGGGCAAGGTTTTCTACTTCTACTAATTCACTGTTAACAAATGAAACACTAAAAAAGTGAAAAGAAAAAACAATACTGAAAACAGGAAAAAATAATTTGCAGATAGTAGCCTTTATTTGATGCATATGTACATAACACTATGAACATAATTCTTCTGCAGTTGTGATCATTTGTATTTGATTGAGAACTGACCGTGGCTATTTTGGAATCTGGGAAGGTTTAACGAGTGGTGCTATAAGTAGGAACTTGTGAATTTTTGTAGGATAAGTAATGAATAAAAACACGTGTGTGATATACATTAATGACAGAATATTTTATATTTTGACAGAAGAGTGGAGCTGAATATTCAGTCTGGCTGCTGAAATTGTGTACAGTAAGTATCTCATTGAGCCACTTACCTACGTCCTCCATTGCAAAGGCAGCATGTGTTTGGATTAAAATAATTCATGAAGTAAGTGTTTGCTTTGTTTTTCATTAAAATATTAATTAATTCAACACTTAATATATTAAATTTAACATATAAGAAATTATTATTATAAGAAATATATTATTAAGTTTAAATGATTTACAGCTCATTTAATTCTGGAAATTATTATACAAATCACACACTTATATCATGTGATGCATGCAGAACCAAGAAAATTTACCATCAGACATCTTCCAATCATCTGATGATGGTCACAGCTACTTTAAATTTCACCTGTTTTGTAAATCTGCTTTGATCTACTAAGTCTGCTCCGAGCAAAGCAAAGGTTGTCATGCCTGCGTTCTTTTGTTCTGCTGGCTAGTTAAGCACCAAGATGCTTTCAACTCATCAAAAGTCAGGTGCTCACAGCAGCAGCATCTGCCCATGACAAGAAGAGAAGGTGATGAAAGAGATACAGTAGGACTTAGTATTCCCGGTCCCACAGAGAAAGGACGACCCGCAGCTGAGCACAGGCAGTAGGTTGAAACAGATGATGCATGCTCAAGTAAAATAGACAATATGGCATTTCTCATGAGCCTGGATTGTGGACAGGAAAATGACTGACTCTGATAGGCTGAAACTGTGCATGTTATACTTACGAAAGCCCATATTACTGATAGTTATTGTTAATCTCAAAATCTCCCAACAGACATGAAAACAATGAGACTGGATAATATAATGCAATATTAAGATTGCTTGAACATTGCATTCTAAAAGGATCATGGATTTGACAGGCTACTACAAAAGCTCAATCAGAAATAGAGAATAAGGTGTTACTGAAAAGGCTGTTGAGTGTTACGTTGCATCCAGTGTTGAGGAATATGGCATTCAGGGCTTATTTTACAAAAGTAAGAGAGAACCAACATAAAAAAAAAAAAACTAAGAGCCCCACGACATTTAATTGTCGTTCCTGGAATCCAACTCAGGTCTCCTGATTGAGAATCTGCAGTCTAACTCCCTGCGGCACACATTCACCCACGTGACCCATAAAGTGGTGAACAGAGCGCCCAACTGACTGACTGACCGACAGTGCGATCCATAGAGCCCCTGCTGTCGTGGGGCTAAAAACATGAACCCATTATCTTTCATCTGACAGAGCAAATTCATTGAGCCATGTGGTCAACATGTCTTAAAGGCAACTCTAAATGAAAGAGAAGATGCAACATACTGGTCAGAAAAAGATACAATTTTAATGTTAATCACCTATAGATGCTATTTAGTGCCAACTCAATGGGAAAGATGCAGAGGGTAAATCTTACAATTATACGTTGCTCCTTACATCACTTATCTGACGTGTTGGAGTGAACAGATAGAAGTCTAGTTCAAAAAGATTTGCCCCCTGCACTTGATAGCCAAATCCAACTTCACCAGTGAAGTCAGGTCTGAGGGAAGGGCCTTATTTTCTTAAGTTTTATTGTTCTGGCCACTTCTTTTGCTCTGCATTTTATTTCCTCAATTTCAAATGGTAAATGGTAAATGGACTGCATTTATATAGCGCTTTTCTAGTCTACCGACCACTCAAAGCGCTTTACAACAATGCCTACAGTCACACACACATTCATACACCAATGGCGGCAAGCTACCACGCAGGGTGCTGGCGCAACCATCGGGACCAATTTGGGGTTCAGTCGGACTGGAGGAGCTGGGGATTGAACCACCAACCTTCTGATTAGTGGACGTCCTGCTCTACCTCCTGAGCCACAGCTGCACTCTCTCCTCACCCTGACAAGTTAACACCACAGAATTCTGCATTTAAATGACATTTAGAGTTTTATTTATAGTAACTAGCCATTCACTTAGCACTTAATTCTAACTTTCTAACAATCCATTTACCTCTACAATGCTTCACAGTAAGTCTTTGTTGTCATAAATGTAGGCTTATGGTTTAATGTATGTAGTTCTCTTATAATGATATGACTAATTGCAGTACAGTATTTAAACACAGGCAAAAAAGGCACACAATCAGAGTCAAATTAGCATAATTTCTGACTAAAATAAAACAATAATAATTTTGATGTATAAATGTGAATAGGAAATTATTTAATTGCTTTGTTCACAATATCACCCATTCCCTTGTTAAATCATATGGTAAAATAAGCAGAGATGTCCGTTTTGTTTTGTGTTCATGGTTGGAACTCCCATTGTGATTACATTGCAGGAAGAACAATTGATCTCCCTAATACAGTATAAGGAAATTATAAAGGGTGATGGTGGTGTATCCCCTGGGTTCCTGCAGCTTTTTAAAGGAAGAGCAACAGATTTACTGTAATTTATACCTGGAGGAAGAACTGAAATCTTCAGATCACCTCCAATACAGCAAGGAAAGACACTAATGCATTGGTCAGGAATAGCAACACATTGTCTGCATACAAAGAAATCTTATGCTCTTTAAGTTTATTCTAATACCAGAGATGTCAGAGTGAGTTTCTACTTTCTTTGCATCAAGAGATTCCACTATTCACTACTAGTACTGAATTATTCCCAACAACTGTTGCATATAGAGTAGGACTGGTGGCCCTAGACAAACGCTTTCATTTGTTATTTGGCAAAGATTTTGGCCTCCACCTTAATAACGAGAGTGGTTTATAACAGGGGTGGACAAGCATGTCACGGGGAGCCTTGAGTATGCAGGTTGTCATTCCAACCAAAGACTACACCAGGTGATTTCACAAATTAGTTCCTCCACTTTGGTATACACTTGGTGCCCAAAGGGACTTTGGTTTTATTTGATGGGAAGGGCAGAGGAGTGAGATTTTCCATTTCCCAGGAAGTAAAAGTAAGGAGATTTTTTGTTATTTTTTGGCATCAACTGTCAAATAGGTGTATGGTATGATAGATAGAATGAGCTAAAAAGACGTAAAAGTCATTTTTCATTTCAGTGTGACATTGAGTGACCAGACGATTGCTTGCCGCACATCAATGACCATTGAGTAATGACTGGACCCTAATGTGGATCTAAAAGACTATAGGCTACGTTCAAATCAATAGCTATCATCTTTACGCCGGGTTCAGACTGCATGCGTAAGCACCGCGAAGCGCCGGGAAGCGCAGCCAGTTTCCTTTCCGCACCCATGTTACGTAATCGATTTGACTGTTCAGACCGGCTGCGCCGTGGCGCGGAGCTCCGTGGCCGGCTCACGATCTGGAGCGCCAGTTTTGGCATCTGGTCTATTTTTTCCGCGAGCCGCGGCGCGCATTTCACAGGAAAACATATATCTCATATCTCCATTTTATCACCACAGAATCACAAATATATTAAATGATCAACTTACCAGGGTCTTCACTGTTGTTGTTGATGAATCCATCTGCACTGATTTAAATGCAACACATTGTAGGATGATGATCTATCTGGTTTTGAATTATCACTTGCCTTTTGAAAATTGCCTCTGTTATTGAGTTACCACAAAAGTAAACAAGGATACATGTTTAGGTTTGTTTATTTATAGGCTACTTAATTTATTTAGGCCTATATGTCATTATTTAAAGAGACAGAGATAGAGAGAGGGGGAGAGAGAGATATCTAGGTCCCCTAGGCTTTCCTATTTTCACTGATTATTGCCTGATCACAAGTCACGACTCTTGCTGAGAAAACAAACAAATAAACATGACAGCTTTGATATGAGGGAGTTTGTGAAGAAAGGGGGAAATTAAGAAGATGGAAAATATAAAGTTCATCCCTGATGTGGAAAAGTACAGTGAGCTGTCAGCACTGTTTCTACAAGGACAGCAGTGAACAGATGAAGCTTTGGTGGCTATTGGAACACAATGTAAGCAGCCTACAGCCTGTTTCCACAGGGTTTTCTCCTCCTGTAGAGCAGGAGAGCTGCTGGCCGGCGCGGAGAAATGTACTTCCTGTGTGAACAACCCAACTGCGACTTGCGCACAAAATCGCGGTACTTGGCCGCTACGCGTCCTGTGTGAACACGGCGTTATGCCGCACCCTGCATGGATACATTTTTGTGTTTGGGAAAACTGGCCCAGGGAGAAGATCTTGGCACTGGGAACACAGATGTCAGCATTTTAAATCATAGTGTTCTATCTGCCACCTAGGAGTTATGGCAGCTTAGTGAAAATTTGTCTTTTTCCTTGTGCAATGTCCTTCACAGGTCCCTGGTGGCCGATTGGAATCATTGCTGCCAAAACTGGGGATATACTACAAAGGCAAACTAGAGTCTAAAAGATTTTAAGCTCGTAGAAAAATGTTCCCAAATGTTCTGACACATTTTAATTTTCATTTATGAATGTATGAAATAAATTTGCATTAATACCAATGGTGTGATGTAAGAATTTAAGATTTGTCTTTGTTCACTCATCTGCCCATGGACTACAGATGAAAATTAGCCCTTGGCTAATTCTGGCACATTTTACAATTAAAGGAATAGTTCGGTATTTTGAACCCTGGGCCCAAATAACATGTTTTCCGTCATGATCCCTATAAGTAGAAACCAGACGGGCGGACGGTGCTCCACCCATCCGGTAACACTGGGCGGCCCCCATGACGCCCACAGTATAGTTATAGCTGTGGCAGTATTATCTTGAAAAAATTGTAAAAACCAAGCTTTCTGTCAGCAGTTATTTTTGGATTCTTCTGGCTCTCGTGGATGCTTACACCGGCTTAGAAGGTAGTGCGTCTTTGAGAAAAAGTAGTTCCTATCCAAATAGTACACAACTATTGACAAAGAGGAGGTAAGTAAGGTAAGTAAAATATTTCCTTGTTTTTATAGCTCTCATGAAACTACTAAAGCCAAGCACCTAGCTGAAAATTCAACAAGTTGTGTTGTGTGAACTATAATATCTGTACGTATTTTTTGCAATGATAGATAGCTATTTACACTTGGCAATTATGGAGGAAAAAAGTATATAATAATAATTTTATATATTTTCATAGTGCTACAATTTTTTTTAAAAAGTAAAGCAATTTAACTGTTACATTTGAATATTGAATGAAAAAATTCTCCATAAACATGCATTCTAGGTGTTCAGATAAATAACTGTGAATGGATCCAATCAGAAAGCACAACACAAAGCAAGCAGGTGAAATCATAATTTACGAGATACATGTTAAAGACAGATATAAAAGGCGGCTTCATGAGCATGTTAATGCTTGTCATACAGCAAAAAGCTTAGCTTTGTTGTAATGTTGGTTAATTTGGGCTCCTGTCACACCTCATCAGTAACAAATAGTCTCCCATTAACTGGCAATGGAACAACAATGAGGTGCACTTTGCCATGACATTACAGACCAGGTTTCAGGTTTCTACTCTTCAATAGGTTTCTAGTCTTAGATCTTGTGTTTTTTGCATGAAGGATGTAGAAGACAGAGGGTATAGAGAGTACAGCAGGAGAGCAGGGGCAGGGCAGGAGTGCTTTTAATACCTTGTGGTCAGGTATGCAAAAGTCACTCAAGGGACAAATCCTCATTTCTGTCTATGGGAGACAGTAGTGAATGTTCCTTGATTAAATAACGCAAATCAATTCCTCTCACAATTTGTACATCCTTTTGTGACAATGCAAGCACTTGAGAAGGTGTCTTGTTTGTGCACTTGTCCTTACTTTTCAACAGAGGAAGAAGGTGTTGAAGACAACAAGCATGCTGAACACATCTGCTGAGGAGGAGGCTGTTTGATGCAGCTGTTGTCATTATAGCTGTGATTAATGCCAACAACAACAACAAAAATTAAGACTTGCATGAGAGAAGAACTTGATATAAGTAGTGAAAATGACTGGCTATCAAAACTTGATTCAATCAATATTAAACATTTGATTTTAAGAGACTGTGGCCACTAATATCCAGCAGAGGTGGTAGAAGTACACAAATTCCTTACTACTTCCTTACTAAAAATGCAAATACTCATCAAAAAATATACTATATATATATAAAATACTACTATAATATAAAGTTGAAGTACCAATCCCAAAATTAACCTTAACCCAATGTATAAAAGTGCATGGTCTTAAATTTACTTAATGTATAAAAATAAGTTATGTTTAAATTAAGTTTCACTTGCGTTTTAAAAACGGGAGACATGACATGATTCACACATTAGATGCATTAGAGAATATCAATTTCTATACAATTACCAACTTTTTATTTTTTGGTGGCACTTATTATTCCACTTATGGGAAACGCTGTACCTAACAGCCAAAGACGCCCTCTAGTGGCCATCTCACGAAACATTGATGACTGACTGCCTGACCTGAATATGCCTTGCGATGCCTTCGGCTGTGGTGTGTAAAAAAAAAAAAGAAAAATTTTAATGATTTCACAAAAGAGTAACAAGTCTGTTTTGAAAATTTAATGAGTAGAAAGTATAGATTTTTCCTATGAAATTTTGTGAGTAAAAGTAAAGTCTTAAGTGAAAGAAATACTCAAGTAAAGTACAGATACTTGAAAATCTTACTTGCCCTTAGCCATACAATTGGATAGGCAAGTCATGGTGGCTATTTCTCTAACTGTATTAGGGAGGTGTGTTGTGCACTGCAGTTACTGCAAAGCCAGTACAATTCTTTGCCAATAGGGTACTGGCTCACACATCCTCATTACTGCCCCATACAAAGGCAAAGGATTATTACAACCATAAAGGGACCCACTCCATTAGATTGCAAGTTATTGCTGAACACCCCCATCCAATGTGTGGTGAGCTTCCCTCCTCTCTCAGTCCCATCCTCTCTTTCTCTCTCTCTCTCACTCACACACCTACCTCTGTTATCCTGAGATACATTTTACGTTGCTTTTGTTTGCTATCAGCAGATTCACCAACATCAACACTGAATGAATTGGCAGTGTATAACAGCTTGAGTGTAGTGCGACTCCATGGTGTTTGATCCAGCTGAGACTCTTTTCTCACTGGTGAGACATAATTAAACAGTAAAAAAGTAAAAAATATATACGATTTAAACATGGATATCTCATTCTCCTCTAACTAAAGAACAGGATTATTTAGGAGACTTGAGTCACTAAAGGACAATTCCAGCGTGATTTGTGTCTTCTCCACTGTGTGCCGATTGGACCTCTCTGCAGGCATTAGACCAAGTGGGATTAATATAATTTATTCCAGTCATCTATGCTTCTCTTCAAGTAAGATCACTCCTTTTATGGAGTAAAGGGGCACGATCAAGAGACTATTTTTTTTTTTTTTTTTTTTGACAAAACAAAAATGAGCTATAAGTTATGCTACAGCTAGATAGGATTTGTTTTCTTGGTCCTCCACTGTCCAAAGAAGGTGATAATCCAGAAATTTCATAGTGAACTATTATCATTCATCAATCGAACTAGGATGCTACAACTTTAATGCACACGTGTAGTAATCCCAGACCCAGTAGATAAATCTCAACTTTAGGATTTTCTTGATACCTGGTTACATTTGCACAAACTTTCAATGCACTGAGCAATGCAGTTGGAGAGTGGCTTGCTGGTGAGTTGAGGAAAAAGCAGTTGCACAGCTGGCCTGTCCATTAGACAGAGTTATACGGCTGCCTAAGGCTGCTTTAGGACCCAGGGCGGCAAAGGTTGGCAATTACCTGCCGCCGGCCACTATCCCCCTGAACTGCCATAGCTTACTGCACAGCACCAGTTTAGCTAACAACATCCCTGGGTTGGCAAGTGGGGGAAGCTCATCTGTAATGGTGCGAAGATTGATTATTTTTACTAATTTGATTGTTCATGGCTGTCAGACAGTAGTAAATTGATTCACAACCAATTAATTTGATTCACTTTTGTAATACAGACAGTTTTGTTGCTAGCAGCAGTTTGGGCTACCCCTGCCACCTCCCCTGCCCTAATAACATGACGAACAAAGAGCAATGCCTTTACAAAATAAGCCTACAGTGTAATGCAATAGGCTTTGTAAATGCTTCTGCATTGAGAAACTGGTGCATTACAACTTCCTGTTGCCAGCTATGGCTGTCACTAAATCGCTCCACAACCTGCCCAAAATGTATAATTTGATACATTATGTATCTAGTGCTAGTAACCATTACAATTTTGTTGATTTTGTTGGATTGCCACAGGAAGTTGTAATGCACCAGTTTCTCAGCATGGAAGCTGTTACCATGACGATGTGAAAAGAGCCTATTCAGTGGAACAGAACACAGCCTCATAAAGACAAATCAATAGCTGGTGGTCTAATAAGAGGTTAACTGAACCGAGGCCAACTTTTCTTTTTAGCTGTTGCACAATGTTCAGTTTGGTCAAGTCCAGTCTCAAATAATGATACATCTTTCAGTGATTTCTAATAGACAAAAATGTGGAGTAGCCTAAATTATGTCAGACTTTGTCATTACAGGGTCCTGCATGTTTAACTCTGCCAATTAGGTGGTTCAAAGGAGCTGTTCATTTCCATCAGCTTGTTTTCTTATATGATCACAGGTTACAACATTAACAGGTAGTGACTCATCTTGTGATTAGGACATTAACATAAAACATGTTTTTCTTGTAATTGTTTCTATATGTGTTATAGAAATATTTCATTTCAGTTAAATAGTTAATAGCTACTTTGCTTCCTGGAATGTCCTTCCTGGAATATGGTTCAGAAATCCTGCTTCAAAAAACCCAGGTCACATGTACAAAACTGCCCATCGAAATCCCTAACATGTTTTAGCAGATACGCAGGATGCATATTTATTTTTTCTGAAAAAGGGGAGGGGAAAGGGGCAGGCATTGGTGGCAGAAACAAGGGAGCAGTTAAAGGATATGGCTGGTGTTTTTTAATGCATTTCTTACTGCCAACAAATCCTATGAAAATCCCTATCCTTTAAAGCTACACTAAGTGATTTTTTCTGATTAGCTACTACAGGGTGACAGAAACAGCAACACATTTTGTAAACACACACAGTGACGGAAGCCCGTGGGAAGCTTCCGTCGCTGTGTGTGTTTACAAAATGTGTAAGAAGAATGTGCATTTAAATTGATGATATTGTTTTGATATGATATTGTTATAATAATGATGAAATAATAAAGATTACACTGCCACAGATATCTATTAAAATGGTTATCATTACTAATCAATGTCATAATTTATTGCATTGTTTGTCATATTTTTTTTGCTGATAATTATGTGTAAGTAAAAATAATGCCTTGTTGTACACAGCATTAATTTGTATGACGTTCATATAGTAGACCACTTATCACAGCATATGATACATCAGAACCTACATCAATATATGATAAATATAGAATTTTTACATAGATGCAATTCACATAGCATGTGTAGATTAGTACAGTGTATTCTATACTATAATGACAATTAATATACAGTATATACTGTATATGGCATACATTATATGTATCATTTACAATAATTATAATTATAACCATTATCAACATAATAATATGAATGATACCAATAACAACCACAATAAAAGTAATAATCATATCCACCATGGCTTGGCTTAAAATCTGAAGATGATAATGAATAAAATACATACATACATACATACATACACACAAATGTATTACATACACACAAATGAAAAGACTTTTAACAAAGAGGATACAAAAACATACTTTAACAACTATAAACTTTTAAATTTAATTTGCACTTAATCTTTTTCCCAGTCCATAAATGTTTAATGTTTCCCACTGAGGGGTAAGAGACATCCACACACCCCTAGTAGAGAGGCAGCCAGTCAGTCGACTCCTGTCGTCCGCAGGAAGAGGAAAAACAAACGAGGCCTGGGGACAAGCTGAAGCCACCCTGACCTTCCTCTGTGGTCCAGGCTGCCTCTCCTATAGAGCCACTGACAAGCTGGAATTGACATCAGGTGCGGGGTGATGCTGAATGTCTGGCCTGGTGGCACACTGCACCTGCACACACACACACACACACACACACACACACACACACACACACACACACACACACACACACACACACACACACACACAGACACACACACACATACCTGCATTCCTGACTGGTCTACATGGTCCAGCCCATATCCATGTCTTACAGGTAGCTGTTTTTTTTTGTTTTTTTTAAAAGTCATTATTAACTTAATTATTTTATGGTTATTTAAATATCTCCAAATTACTCACACACATCAGGGCACCAACCATAATGTGACACCCCTTCTAATAAGTGGATTTGGCCATTTCAGCCACACCCATTGCTGACAGGAAAATCCAGCACACAGCCATGCAATGACAAACATTGGCAGTAAAATGGGCCGTAGTGAAGAGCTCAGTGACTTTCAACGTGGCACCGTCATAGGATGCCACCTTTCCAACAAGTCAGTTTGTCAAATTTCTGCCCTGCCAGTGCTGTTATTGTGAAGCGTAAACGTCTAAAAGAGAAGCAGCTCAGGTGCGAAGTGGTAGGCCACACAAGCTCTCTGGAGCAGTGGAAATGCGTTCTCCCAAGTGATGAATCACGCTTCACCGTCTGGCAGTCCGACTGACAAATCTGGGTTTGGCAGATGCCAGGAGAACACTAGCCTACCTGCCCGAATGCATAGTGCCAACGGTAAAGTTTGGCGGAGGAGGCATAATGGTGATTGAAAACCACTGTTGTAGATAGCAGATTACTCTGTAAACCGCTTCCCACACAGTCCATCGCAGCACTGATGTGTCCCGCCACTCCTGTCCCACCGCACCCCTCACTCCCTTAACTGACATTTTAAGGCAGTGTTCCGTTTCAAGGAGTATTACTGAGGAATTTAAACTTACACTGGAGTAAGTATGTGGAAGCTTTTTCTTTGGCTATTCACTGATATTGATTATTTATGTCCCAGTATATTTTTGATTATTTTTTGGGTTGTTGGGGAAATCTTTCTATTGTTTATAAACATGAAGCAAATATGGGCACAATGTCAATACACTTAAAATGTATATTTACAAGTATCTTGATAAGCATTAGTTAGCATTACTGCTAGTTCTTAAAAACATATTTTCACAGCAGAGACTGTGTAGGAGAAGGGAGTGAAACTAAAAGAAATTTGGCTAATGAATTCAATATACTGACAAAATCAGACAGTTCTCCAAACACAGGAATATGTATGGATGATCAAATGGCTTTAAGACTTGTCTATCTGACCCTAGTTACAAACCCACTTCAGAGATTGGCCTGCACATGGCTTAATGTAGCTGACAGAATGCCACATGCATCTTGCTGGTTTGTTTATGTAATGGTTGGTGGTTTGAGCTACAGTAGGCCCGTCTCTGTGAGATAGTCACTGAGCAAATCTGGGCCATGCAGCCTCGATACAGTCCTTACTGCAGATGTATGGAAGCTGAGTGCCATCTAGTGGTAGACTTCCCTTGTTCAAGACAGCAAAATATATACTTGCTCTACTTGACAAGTTATTAACCCATTGTAAGTAAATAACAGTGCATTCGGGATTCATTTTCCCCCAGTTACAATGGGGATTGTTTATTGAGCCACACAGTTACTGTCAATTCTTTGTCCTATTTACGCTTTGAACTTGATGCGGATCAACTCAGAAAACATTAGAGCTCATGAGATCTGCCTGACACTTATCTTCTCTTGTATCTGGATTAAACCCCAAATTTCTAGTTGTCAGTAAAATTTTATATAGGCATTATTGATGCTGAGATGCTGCAAAGTCTAAAATGGCTACAGGCGAGTGTCTAAATAGAAGTATGAATTACTATGATTTTTTATTTATAAGAATCTAAAATACAGATCTTGTTCAACTTATTAGGTTAAATATTGTACAGAAATATGTTTGTTGGAGTATAAATAACATTTTTTAGATTGGATTTTCTCCCTTTTAGTTTGGTCCCAACAGCAGCCACCTACAGCACCCTCTCCCTGAGGTACCGACACTGGAAACCATCAGTAGCCACCAATAACTGTTTGCACCTTCGTAGCAGGTCAAAGGTGTACAATATCTGCTTATTCATGGTGTTTAATATTTCATTCTATAGACCAACAGAATCCTAGCACTGATGTAAATGTGTACAGTACCTGCTATTTGTTAATCTTTAATTGTAGGTCATAGAAAATACCATAGCAGTATGTTACTACTGTTTATTGAATAGCTCTCTTCAACTGACACAAAATGGTTTGCAATATCCTGGGTTCTTGGTCAGTTTTTTTTTGTCTGTGGTGTTTGTTCTAAGTATTGTTTTTCCATGCTAAAAGGGTAGATGCTCCAGGCTCTATGGATTACCATGTTTCATGTTTTTTAAAGCATTTGTTTTAAGTGCTTGCTTTTATTGCTGTCTTCTCATTTTGTGTTTGACAAGCCTGACACAAAAAAAATCATGTTGCTTACAATAATGGACAATAGAGTTTTCTTGAATCTTCGATCTAACAGTTAACTTACTGAAATCAAATTGGGCAGAGAGATTGGACAGCTTCCATTTGTATGAGTGAACAAACTCAAAACTATTGGCCAACGTGTGCTGATAGAAAGATATTTGAGTTACAGCATTCATTCTCTATTTGATAACAGTGCACTCCTCATGGTTAAACTCAATCACAACTTTGAAATGTTCTCTTTTTGAAGGGATTAAAGGGACATGAGTATCTGTGGTCTATGCCATGTAGAAACAAGGCTCAAACAACAGTTTGATTAAATAATATATCCATTATAATGGACATTAGGGCTGATAATCAAATCCAGGAATGTCTCGTCGATACTTGTGACCTTGTGGAGAAAGTTCTTTCCAAGTTGTCGTGGACAGAATGATCGTCTCATGAAAGTAAGCAGAGACGTTTCCTTACAGTTTGAGATGGACTGTAAGACACACAGCTGTTCGTTTTCCCAGCTGTTTGCTGCTCAGATGCGATGTGTTGTTCTCACATTGAATCTTGGGGCTTTCCATTTGTTCTTGTCGGTCAAGTCACCATTCGATGCATCCTGAACTGGCAAGCAAACGTCTGTGATCTTTATCCCTCCTCCATCCCCTCCAGCAGTTAAATATTACGTAAAACACATCATGGAGGACACAAGAACATATATTGAGAAAGAGGCTAGTTTTCAGTGGTTGTAATTTGGTTGTTTCAGTGATTAGTTACTTAAGATGAAGTAAATGTGCAGGCAGTTGTAAATGGTCGATGAATCCATTTGATCGCCTCCTTACTGTTGGGGGCCGAATGATTTCTTACTCATCCTGCATCTCATCTGTCTCTGTGTCTGTGTCTCTCTTTCTAACTCAACCTCAGTAGCCACCTCACCTTCTCCCTGCACCCAAACAACCTCGTCACTGTCTCTGTCTTTCCCTAAAATCAATGCAAGAATATTCGTCTGACAACCTGCCTGTAATTAAATATGTTATGCTGTGACATTTCGAAACTCACCAGCTGCTTCTGTCCTGACTGCATCTTAATGCTCATCCTCAGAATCTCTAAGCCAGAATACCCTAATGGGCTAATTTATACATTAGCTTGCACAATTTCTGATCTGTGCATATACCTCTAATATTCTTATTTATATTCTAGTCTTCTTAGCTGTATCCTACTATTTTCCTGCTGCAATGACCCAGTTTCCCCATGGGGATCATTAAAGTTTAATCTTATCTTACTATATAAACAGTGCTCCTCCCAGGTTTTTTTTGGCCCGTTTGCTAAATGAATGGAAATGTACAAAATGTGTTCATACATGACACACATGTGGAGGCATTTGGGAGAAGCAGATTCAGTATCTGAATGAGAGCTTTGTGTAATACCCACACCCTCCCAAAAGTAGAATAATGATCGGTGAAATGGATTCGATTGAAAATTCACAATTCACTAATCTAGATTAGAACACTACACAATCTGCACCTCTGAGTGAATGGAGCAACGGGCCAGTGCCACTAGGCAGGAAGTATACAAAACTATACCAGAAATAAGGCAGACAATTTGGAAAAAATGTTAAAAAGTATTTGGAAAGTAATGTATTATACACACTAGACCTAGACCTATAATGTTGAAAAAAATAGAATAATTTATTGTTTTTCAATGCAAATCTAGGTGGCTCTTTTTTTAGAAAAAACATGTCATTCTGTTCACTTTGGAATAACTTCAGAAAATCATTGGCCATCTCAACAGTATACGGTCGAGGCAGAGATACGGTCGAGGCCGGATCTAGAAGTGGGCAGAGGTCGGCATCACCCGCCCAAATTTTAGCTCTGCCCAACCAATGGCTGGTTGTGCTCAGCGTGTTTTGAATCCAGCAATCACTTTTAGTTAGTTTACATAACTCTCCTGTAGGATCTTGCCTGTGCTGTAGGGGCATCAACAATTTCAAATTGTCCTGATTTCTGATTGGTTGACTGGGCAGGATAAAAATCAGAGACAACACCAGTCTGTTGTCACTTCTACAGTGCAGTTGCCACAGCCTGTTACACCTGGGAGATTATCTTATAGTAATAAAAATAAATAAAAAATATCACCATCATTTGCAAAGTGCTTGCTGTTTAATTTCATGCTGAACACTGTCTGGGGGTCCAGTGGGCTTTCAGTGTCCTTCCACTCAGCCAGGATTCAGTTTGTGGACTTGTAGTCAGTTGTAACTAAGTCATATAAAAGGTAAAACAAGGTATACAGGTTGTTCATACTAACTGCCTACATACTAACTACATAACATATTAAGGAGTCACCCACATAAAATTCAACTTTCAGTTTAACCTGTTTATAATTAAATTAACATTATTCTGCTACATAGTTGATATTCTCTGTACAGCACATTTCAAAAGAATATTTACATGTTTTTCAAGGAGTTCACATGGACAAATAATATGGTGAAAATTGCTAAAATAATTGTTATATAATTGCAAGAAATTGTCTGCTTTAATCTCATTTATGTTAATAAATGGAGCATTCTCACTTGAGGCACCTCAGAACCACATCTATCTCTATTAAACAAGAACTGTCAGAGCTCAGACAAGGGGACATGTGAGTCCTGTGTGCCATTGCTCGGTATCACAATGGCTTCCAGACCAGGTGCCACAAGAGGGGACTGTATATCCCTCGAAAAAAGTGCATTTCGTCAATCTGCCTTTTCAATCAGAGCCTCACAGGATTGGAAACCTGTGACAGTACATATCAGACAACTTAATACATACGGGCCCATTTGTAGCCATTTAAGATCTTGGCTGACTAGTGATCAGGACAACACAATATAGCAACCACATAATATGGAATATTCTATAAATAATATACTCAAAAGGAATGAATGGGGGTGTTGTGTCTTAAATTAAACACCTAAACAGAGAAATCACATCCTTGAAAAAAACAACACTGAACCAAATAAATATTGATCAGAAAAATGCTGTATTTTGTTCCAAGTATGAAGTTTTCTCTGCCACTCTGTTGATGGCGGTAGCCAGACCTAGGTGTGACGCCTGCGGAGAACCTGGACTGTGACAGAGCAAGGATAAGGCATTAAAACAAGAGCCAGGGAGCAGAAAACAACAAATAAAGCCACCTCTTGCCCTATCACATCTTAAATGACTATAATCTTTTTAGAATTGACAGAATTGGAAGGGGCGGTGTATGTACTTCAGGATGATTCAAGACCCCTCCGCTTCACATCGGGGTCCTGCATCACCCTGTCGGGGTTTATTTTGCAATAATGACCCGCTCGCTGTACATTATCCCTTACATGTCATAGAGTCTGGTGGCAAATTTGAACTAATTTACAAAAACATTTACAATTTCACCACCAGATGTCACTATTGACTCTCCATTATTCACCTATACGGAAAAAAGAGAGAATAAAGCAAAGTATGTAAAGTGTAGCCCTAAAGTTGAATACATTAGTATATCTCCCAAAGAACGTGAACATTTTAAAGCTGGAACAGAGTCCCTATTGCTGAAAGTATACTAAAGTGGTTAGAGTCCACAGATTTGGACAGAGTAATAAAGAAATCATGGGAATAGCTTGAGTGTGCTAGATTAGATAGCAATATTGAATACAAAGGAAACCTTACTGAGGTTATTCTGCAGCCTCATCCACTCCTCACGAATACGCTCCAACTTTTCCAGTAGCTGGAAGTATCTGGAAAGAAGAAGCAACAAGCACACTTGGCTGGTGTATTGCTGGGGACCCAAGGGAGTGCAGTGTCGGATTTGGACACGCGACACGTTCAAGATTAATAAACTTTGAATAAACAAGCGAACAGTGCTCTGTGCAGCAGCGGGGCGAACAGGCACTGCACTAGTGTATAAAATGAAGGTTTTAAAAAAGGAATCTGCCCCGTTTTGTTCTACCTGAAGAGTTTGTCCTTGGGCCATTCAACTTTCTCAGCGTTTTTTGGCTCCTGCATCGCTATTATGGCCTCCTTCACGTACGTCTCCCACTCTACACCCCCACCGACACATACACACACACACACACACACACACAGAGATCACACCGAGTTCATCAAAACACTTTGTAAGCCAACCAGTCTCACCGCTGTATTGATGCAGATGGCACTACAGATAGTAGCTCAAATTCTGGTTAAGGATTTATTTGGGAGACGTTTTTTTATACACCCACACATGAACATCCCTATACTGTATATGTGAATAAACAGAACATCAAAAATATTACCATGGAAACTAAGCCAATATGGACCCCCCCAAGATCAATAGTAAGCAGGACAAAGTTAATAGTATAAGCCTTATAGCTTCCTGGATGACAGTGATAACAGGTGGCAGTCCGTTTCGTTGAGCCGTTCAAAGTGGACTTTAAAAGTGGAATTGGAATTGTTTTCCATTATATCTGTTGTATATGCTCAAAGAGAAAGCCATTGCATCAGATCTTGTCTTCAATCAGCCGCTTCTTGCCGGATAGTATGTGGAAGAGATTTCCTCTTAACATTTTGCAGTGGTCCCGTTAAAACTAGCCACTTGGGCAAAATTGGGATAAGAGCTTGTCTGGGATATTGCAAACAGGGATATGATTTCTACATGTGCAAACTCACAATTGGACTGCTTGAATAGGCCAAATAATAGTGAGACAATGTTGTGAGCATAAACACATGTAATAGACTGTAATGGAGCCAACCTTCTGCGGCAAATGTAACCGCAGGCTGCTGAGGTTCGTCTGACTCCTCTGATTCCCCTGACATCTGTCCTGCCCTGGAGATGTAAAGCACAACTCATTATTCTTCCTGTGTTTCCGTCTTTTGTCATGTCCTTGTGTATGACTCTGCTCTATAACTTGTGATGAGATGACGTGAGGTGACGTGCGGGTAGGCGGGATCATGAGATCACACGAAATTAGATCAGTTTCATTCTCCCAAAGGGAAAATTGACACTTTTAAGTTCACAGTATTGTACCAAACACTAGTTACCCGGTTAGCAATGAATGGCTTGGTGTCCTATGAACAGAGGGGGAAACATACATGCTCATGAGAAGATGTTACCATAGCAACATTTGACCACAGGAACGTGATCCCAACTGTACTTTACTGTCCACTTTTCACCCCTCTCACTCACTCACTCACTCACTCTCTCTCTCTCTCTCTCTCTCTCTCTCTCTCTCTTTATTCAATTTCAAAAGCAGTGAATGAATCATCAATTAACCAACATTTCAGAAGATGAATCCCCTCCCGTGTGTGTGTGTGTGTGTGTGTGTCTCCACTGACCATCAGTATTTCTGTTATCCTATGTCCAGAAAAGCAATCTTTTGAAGTGGGTAGCTTTAATAATCTTTAAATGTTCTTGTGGTTTTTGAAATGTTTCTGGTAGGGAATGTTTAATATTAGACATTATAAAACGGATAGTTCCGGTCCTTGATTATGATTGGCTGAGCTGCATTCAAAGCCGTTTTAAACTACACACCTGTGACCGCATCACATCAGTATTACTGCGGCAAACAAATTGTTTCAAAATGTCAGATTTTGTTGTTTACTGGGTGGGCTAACCCTGGATGAGTGGTTGAAAGAGATGGACAGGATGGAGGAGGAAGATAAAAAAGAAAGGAGACACGCTGAAATTAATGAGAGAGACATTGAAGAGCTGGAAAAGTCAAGAAACGAAGCCGGGACCGTTAAACAGACCTGGTGTGCCGAGAAAGATCTGGCTATTGATTTTAAGTCAATCACCAAAATGGAGCTAAACCAGGCTCTCCGTCAGTTTTATTCCACTGTGAAAAACGGGAAAGGTAAACCCTATGGTTTCAGGAATTATGTTGGCCTACGTGCGGGGCCTAACCGGTACACCCATGATCGCCGATCAGCCGATCCTGTTGTCTGTCGAAAGATCCCGAGTTTATCACTAGCAACAACGTTTTCGTTGGAGTAGTGAAAAAACTTTGCCGAGAAGGACGCGACAAAACATCCCACCACCAAGCGTTAACGGAGGCAGCCTTTCAGAAAATCAAGCACTCTCAGGCACTGAATCCAAACACACCTGAGGGTCTTGTCAACAAAGTCTGGTTTGATGTGCAGCTGCATATGGGACGCAGAGCTGAAGAGGGTAACCGCCAACTGAAGCCCGAATCATTTATCATCCGCCAGGACGAAAACAGTCAGAAATATGCAACGCTGTCATTCAACAAATGCACAAAAAACCACAAAGATGCCGGCGAAAGAGAGAGAGCCTACGGGGATTTATGTTTGAGCAGCCAGGGAACCCACTGTGTCCTGTCGCTTCATTGGAGAAATAGCTCTTGTTGCTGCCGCCCAATCCACCGGCCTTTCATCTCCATCCAAAGCGGACAAACTAGAGAGCCCATGGGGGTGAACTTCCTTGGCTACATGTTGCCACGGATTTGTAAAGCAGCCGGCACCGAGACAATCTAACCACCGCTTGCGAAGCACCACTGTACAAAAACTCTCTGATGCTGGCCTAGAGGCAAGCGAAATCATGTCAGTGACGGGGCATAAATGTGAATCATCCCTGCAATCTTACAGGCGCCCAAACTAGAGAAGATGCTGGAGCAATAAGCTTGCTTCTTGCATTTTTTGTTGCTGTGTGTTTATTTTATGAAACCTATGTAGGTATATGTCGTGCCTAACAACGCCCCTTAGCTGTTCTAAAATCACTGTAAACCACGGCCTCGCGGGGCTTATTGCTTTATTAAACTGAAGTAACTTTTCTTACTTCTTAACAGTGAGAATGCTGAATTACTGTATTGGCTGCTGCCACCAACTGGCCACTCAATAATGACTTTAGACAGCAGTAGGTCTATGACATGTCATCCTTGATCATTTGACAATGGTTTGCACTCCTGTATATGTTCTATTGTTGCCTAAACTAAACGAAACTAAACTCAGTAGGAAGTTGTGTTCTCACCTGGGCATATTCTGAGCATTGAAAAGATCTTTTTTGGCCTGCCACTCAATCTGCCGTTGCTCTTTATACTGGTCTCTCCGACTCTCTTGGAATTTGTTCACTTGTTGGACAGAGAGAAATGCAGGCAGGCTCGTTTTTAGATTACATCTGAGTCTGCACTTTATGTCAGACTAACTTTATGTCAGTGCTTATTAATGGTGCTATTCAGATATGGGAAACCATTTTTTGTTTGCATTATAAGAAAATATATCCAATTCAATTAATTAGTTCATCATTACTTATATTAAGTTTGATTATCAATTCAAGTTCATATAGATCAGTGGTTCTCAGTCCTGATCCTCGGGTCCCAGAGCTCTGCTGGTTTTCTATTCCAGCTCGTTAATCGCATGGCATCCCAGATGTAATCAGTCCCTGCTTAGATGGCTAGGCTCTGGGACCAGGATTGAATTTGTAGTATTAGTATTAGTAGTAGTAGTAGTAGTAGTAGTAGTAGTAGTAATTCATCAATTAATTCATGCATCATTTATGCATTTAGGTGGCCTTCAACAAATGTAATTCTTATTACAGTGTGATAGAAATTTGCCCTGTAGGGACAAAGTAAAAAGCCTGTGCAGGCAGCACTTTCTGCTTCTTGCACATTGAACCACCTTACCCAGCACGCCCACAATCATGCTGCGGATGATGCAGGTGGCGAATATCAGCCACAGGATGATGTAGAGGCGGCAGATAAACTGGTTGAGTTCTTTGACCTTTCGAATGTTGTCCAGCAGGGCATTCCAGTTGTCCATAGTGAACAGGATAAAGAGCGAGATAAGGGCACTGGTGATGTCTCTGTTTTATACAGGTGGACACAGACAGAGACAGGAAGAGAGACAGACAGACAGACAGACAGACAGACAGACAGACAGACAGAGACAAAGATTAAGTCTCATAACTCACAATGTCTCTGTGGCAGAGTGCTGGGATGTGAACAGGGCAAAACAAAAACAAACAAAACACAATGGGAGTAAAACAGGAAAACAAAACAAACAAGAAAAAACTAGAAATAACCGCTTCACGGTTGTATGCCTCCACCAATAAACTTTGTTTTATCATTGCATGGACAGTCTTTATTTATTGAACATATATAATTAATGTGATTATTAGGTCAACTTAAAGGATTTTGGTGTCTGCAAAAGTAAGTGACAGCATTTCCACCGTTTTTGTAGAATGACCCAAGATCGTTTTCTCTTTTAATTTGAATGGGACAGAGGGACGGACGGACGGACAACCCGAAAACATAATGCCTCCGTGGAGGCATAAAAACATTAGAAATTAAAGTGAGTGTTTTGGTCAAAAAGTCAAATCTCAACTTCCATTTATCTTCTCTCTGCAGAATATCAAAATGTTTCAAATGCAAATTAGGTCCTCCTGTGTGGAAAGGACACGGGGCTTATTTGTTCACACTTATTCCCAATCCATGTCTCAACTCCATCGCTGCACAGCTGCTGAGGAGCCGTCAAGAACACATCACGCAAAACAGGATTCAAGCCATTTTCAAAAAAACGTCTCAGCTGCATCTCAGTGGAATTCGAGAACAGTTGCATGCTTCCAGCTCTCGACCTGTTCTAGCCATTTGTAGCCAAACCAGGACTCCACAACATGAAGTCTGTTCAGGCCGGTAACATTCTTTTCCCAGGCACAAAGATGGCCCTTCAATTGCAAAAGTGGCACACTGACACTAGCCTAAGGAGTGTATACCCCACCAGTCAAATACAAACTCAGACAAATTAAAATAGAGGATTTCTCTTTATCTGGGCTATAGGACTGAGTTTTACTGAGCTGAAGTTGGACATTTATCACATTAGAGATGAAATACATTTTGTATCATATGAAGAAAAGGATAAGGATAAGGTTTTGTTTACCCTCTCCTTCGTCCCGTCTCACTCTCCCTCCCCCTCTCTGCGTGGAGCAAGTCATAAATTCCATAAATTCCTTACATTCTTGTTTCGGTTCTGTTCTACCTTGTGTCATCTATTGTCTTCAATGAGTTTCTAAAATGGTGTGAATTATACACCAAATTGGTTAATTATGTATGCTTACGTTGATTAATCAATAGTATCCTTTGTATGTTACAGTGTCACTTACTTTATCTGAGGAAATGGTAAACTGGTCTTTACAGTTACCTCCAAGCCACAATAGTTTGGACCAACCCCTTTCCCTGGGACCACACTGCCACTTATGTTCCATTTAAATATTTTACACCTAATTAATCCACATTGATAAAGCTCATACTTGATTTCATTGTTTTCCCTATATTAATCACCAAAGTTACTATGCATTTATGATTCAAATATTAAGAGTATAAAGTTATGCATCTAGGCTATTCTGCTATAAGAATGTAGTTCATAGCTAACGATTGAACAATGAAGGTTTATTTTATATTAATGTAATTAATGTTTTATGCAATCCACAGGTTTCATGATGTTCACTGATTGACAACAGTCAGCAATTGGTTGAGTATGTTAAATACAAACATGTTGTTGGCTAAATCTTTGGTCATAGTGACCAAAGTAAGATAGAGAGATACCATTTCCCCCATGTGTCTCTCTTATGTCGGGTGGATCGCGTCTCCAAACTAAGAAATTAATTAGTAAACAAGGCACAAAGTATCTTTTTACATTGCAAAACCCAGCCTGGAAATTCTGAAAACTACAAATTTCTCTGTCTTTTGTTAAACCCAAGCTAAGAACACCAGTACTAACAAGTCAAGACCAGCCACAAGCTAAGACAGCAAGAACCAAAATTGAAACCTTGCTGCTAAAGACATTTTCACGCTCCTTGCCATTCATTTTTATTCTGCCTTTTCGATGTGTTTCTGCTCAGAGTTGATGCAAACTTTACTAAAATTATCACCTAATTCAATCAGGAAAGTTAGTATAGTCTAACTTATTCCCTAGCGTTCCGCCTCGTTTCTCTGGTTTATTGACCCAAACTGACATAACTCCATTTATTGTTGCCAATTATTATTCCTAATTTTCATTTCATTTTCATTTCATTATTCAGATAATAACTTAAGTATTTTGCTCTGTCATCTGTTTATTTGTCCCATATTTTTCTCATTTCACTGATCACGTTATTTTGTCTAGTAGGTAATGAATAGTAGTAGTAAGTTAATAAATATTTATCCTTTATTATAAAGTTGGTTGTTCTGTATTTCCGGGAAAAGTAATCCCTGAACTGATAGAACATTAGTATAACCAAATAAACCTCTGTTTTCTTTCCTCTAAGGAGGTGGTGGCCTAATGAATGTAAATTGATATCTTCATCAAAACCTTATATTGTCATACCTTTACTAAATTCAAATTTTGATATTTTCAACTGTGTACGCTACACATTAAAAACTCACTTGAAGCTATTGTTGAAGGCCAGGTCTTCCATTTCTGAGCGGGAGAAATTCCTGAATAGTTCGACTCCCACCACAGCATAGATTGTGGCAAAAATCATCATCAATGCCAAGATGTTGCCAATGGCCTTGAAACACAGAAACATAAACACAGATGAGAATCCACAAAGAAGGCTTCTTCACTATACACTGGGTACTCCATCATATGTTTGACACATTAAAAAAATCGAGAGAGAGAGAGAGAGAGAGAGAGAGAGAGAGAGAGAGAGAGGAAGAGAGAGAGAGAGAGAGAGAGAGGGAGAGAGAGAGAGAGAGAGAGAGAGAGTGAAATAATATAAATCAATACATGATAATTTTGTATGTCCCCCACCTTGAAAGATCTGGTGAGAGGAAGCATAATGAGTCGAGCCTGGGTGCACCTGGGGATAATCTTGAGGCATCGAAGCATGCGGAATTGCCTCAGGAGCTGCATAACCTGCAGTCTGGCCGTGTCTGGTCTGAAGGCCATAATAAGCTCAGGCAGAAGTGACTGGGGGGGCAGAGGTCACAACAAAACTGACTGATGGACTGCTTTTAGATGACCAACCACACTGGCCTGTCACTGGCATTTCACAGAAACAAATCGTTGCTGTCTAGTTTATCTAATGGGACTTTAAAGGGTTTCATGAGTCCAAGGGTGGTAGAATTTTCTCAACCCACAGAGCAACATGTAATCCTTCAATTGAGGTTAAAATATGTAAATCACCAAGATTGGAGTTACAAGGTTTTCACAACATGACAGCGAAATTCTGAAAGCGAAAAAAATGAAAAGGGGGGGTGCTGCTCACCCTGCCTTTCAGTTTCTACCCACAAGCAGGTGCTGCAGTACCTTGGGAGGCAGACCATTTTCCGCATGGTGACTTGTGTCATTCTGTGAACTTGATTGTAGCATGTATTGCCCTGTGGCTCTTTGCATTATCCAGCTATTGTGTTTCCATTTATTGCACTGAAGTTTGTTATGTGTCTTTGTTATGTGAATATGAACACCATTCAATAAAGGAAAGATTCAATTAAATGATTATTGTTATTATTATTCCATGTAAATAATTAGAGGAAATCCAAGGCCCACTGTCCTCACCACCATAGTGACTATAAAGTCAAAGATGTTCCAGGTGCTTTTCCAGAAGCGACAGAAGTCATCCACCCATCTGAGGAGGAACTCCCCGATGAAGGAGGTTAGGACGCACCAGTTTAATATATTACAAATAAGCGTGTAGTTCTCCTTCTCTGGATCCATGTAGTAAGGCAGCTCTGGAGGAATGGAGATGGATAAATGGAGAGACAGAACATTATATTTCTGAAGAAAGACAGTGATAGAGATGGTTACATCTTCTAAAATGCTACTATTTTGCAAGTGCCATTGCTTGCCATGCCCAAATGGCATGCCCAAATTGGTGAGCAATACAAAAAGGTGGATTTCATGCTCCTTGAAAGTTAATTACTAACATCAAAGTTTCTAACCTCTTTCAACCACCAGCACAATGGCGTTCAGAACGATGATGAAGAGTGTGAGCCAACTGAAGAATGTGCCTGAGAGCATTTTGTCAAGGCAATCCATCACACACTTGTTAAGAGTTATGGATAAATTTGTCATGTTTTAAGATAGAATAAGCAGAAGGGGGGGGGGGGGGGGGGGGGGGGGGCAGGAACCAGTACACACTGAGGTAGAAGAGAAATGCCTATTAAAAATTTAGAGATTCATCTTGACATTTGGGACATTTGTTGAGAGCGACTTAAATGAGTACTACAACAGTAGAAAATGTGTTAATTCCTAGATCACCAACATCACAATTAACAAATAGTAAGGAATACAAGGGTGTACAGTGGTACAAGGGCCACAATGCATTGACAAAATTTCAGTGCCCCCAGAATGATAAAGTAAAAGAGAAAAGCTTGAAAAGGAAATATGCAAAATAGAAGCTGTAGGGAGAGAGGACAAAGGTATTGGTTGTGTTGAATAAAATTAAAACCTTTCAAAAAACACATCCCTGAAGGATACTCTCTACAATGGAATGGGCAATCATGTCGAGCCTGAGTCGCCCAAGGCGTCGGGACACTCTGCTGATGGTGGTGTCATACAGAGGCAAAACATCAGTGCAGACCATCTCGTCTCTAGCCTGCAGACTGGCAAAGGCCTTGTCATCTGTCACACACACACACACACACACACACACACACACACACACACACACACACACACACACACACACATCCAAGGGAAAATATGTAAAAAAAATAAAAATAAAAAATAAAAAAAAACACACAATACATAGCTAAGTGCATATACACTGCTGTGGGGTGAAAACTTGTATCACTAAAATGTCAACTTTTCAGGAACTAAGAAAAACATCCTTGTTTTTAGCTTGACGACCATGCATTATTGAGTTTATCCAGTAGGTTTTGAAAGGGTTTCATTAGCCTGAGGGTAGTACAACTTTCTCAACCCATAGAGGAGCATGTAATCCTTCAATTTTAGTTAAAATATGAAAATCAGCAAAATTGGAGTTATGACATATACAGTGAATATCAAATATTCACAAATCACATTTTCAATTTTGTATCGTCCTGAGGCCTGAAATGAAAATTAATCAAATCAGACATTTTTCACTGTTCTTAGAGACTTATCCAGGCCTTTGCTTTAATCAAAGCAAAGTATTCACTATACACTATTACTTAATAAATGAAGTATGTACACAACAATGGTGGTTTACTTTTTCATTTTTAATACCTTGTGAGAAATGACTAGCCTTTTGTTTTTACCTTGATTTGTTCCTCTCATCGTAACTCACTCTGGATTAGAGCATCAACGAAATGGCAAAAATGTAAAATCTATCTAGGATGCCATGACAACATTACTCTACCAAGCAGCAACAGCCTGTTGACAATTTGATAATATGATGATAGGGATGATAGGAGACTATATTCCTCGGGTTAGAACAAGTTATTAAATGCATCCCACTGAGCACATTTTAGACAAAATAATATAATTTAAATTTAAACTTGAACAAATAGCTACTGGGTAAGAAAACACCAGCCTACCAAACACATCTGCGGTGGTCATCCTCCCCTGCTCGTCCTGCAGCAGGTCCAGTTTAAAAGTTTTTATCAGCTCTAACCTGACCAGCTCTGCTCTGGACCGAACCCTCTTCTGCTGGGCGTCCTGTGGCAAAGAAGACCGGCTGATTCACAGTTTGAAATGAAGAACAAGTTCTTGATGTTTTATAGTTTTTTCTTGCACTCCTTTAGGCTGGCAGTATTCACATTCTGCTGTTGTAATTATCATGAGTGACTCCGGATAAAACTGCCAACTAAATGCCTATATTGTGAATTGTAATGAATTTGTTTCATTCAAAATATGTGCGCTCAGTAGTGCTGTGCCGACAACAAAAATGGGTAACAAGAAAGTTTAGTCATGTATGAGTTTAAGATACTGTGTTCAGCAATTGAAATGTGTCTTAAGCTCTTCAGAAGTTCACTAATTGGAAATATAGTGTA
>NW_027282171.1:0-61304 GCF_046629955.1 Centroberyx affinis | reverse complement strand
CTAACTAACCAATTAACTCACTAACTAAGCAGCTAAGCAGCCAGCTGCCTGCAGAGCAGATCCTCACATCTCTTCTGTTCTCAGCCAAATAGTTTTCCAGAGACACTGCGGACAAACACAAGCTCTCTGATACACTGCTGTGTGTGTGTGTGTGTGTGTGTGTGTGTGTGTGTGTGTGTGTGTGTGTGTGTGTGTGTGTGTCTATGCCAATGAGACGGACTGTCCATCTTGTTGTATGTTCCCGTCAGTGCATTAGGCCCCTGTAGCACAGTGTGTGTGTGTGTGTGTGTGTGTACTCAGTATGTGGTCTTAATGGCTGCAGCATATGTCAACGCTAATCTGATTTGGATGATTCAATGGACAGAGAGAGATGGATGGAGAGGGGGGGGGGGGGGGGGGGGGGGATGAGGGAGAGAGTAAGGGGGGGGGTGATATGGATGGGGGGTTAAGACAGATTGTGTTTCTCTGGTTTGCAGGGAGACATCAGGCTGTAATGTGGGTCAGCTCTCAGTCTGGTGGCTGGAAGGACACACACACACACACACACACACACACACACACAGACCTGGTGTGTGTGAATGTAAAAATATTAAAATACTTGCAGTGGTACTTAAGTACTTAAATACTTGCGTGGTAATCCTAGAGTTCCTGGTTTTTGCCGTGCCTCCCTCTGATTGGTCGGCTCGGTGCCTTGCTGAGCGGCGGCGCGGCGCTCTGACCAGGACTGACTGCTTCATGGTTTTATTAGCGGCTGATCAGACAAAACCAGTAACTGGTACAGATGTTGTGTTTTCCCTCATCATCATCATCATCATCATCATCATCATCATCAAATGCAAATCAAATGTTATGCAATATGAGGATCATCTGATGTCAGATGTGTTCTGCCAGCTGCTTCAGAGGTTCAGGAAGTCCTCTGTCCCTGCAGTGAAGAGTTTTAATGAACATCGTCTCTGACTGTCTCTGATGATGATGATGATGATGATGATGATGATGATGATGCTGAGGACTGGGATCAGGTCGTAGTGAGGAGGGTGGTAATGTTGGTGTCCATGAATATGTTGATGTTGATGTCTTATATAACCACTAACATATACCAGTACAGTCACATTGATGTTTGCACTGTGTGTTATGGTGTTGTGCTCTCCACTTATTTTGTTCTGCCTTGAGATACAGTACCTGCCTTTTCCTCAGCCATGATGTTTTGTTTAGTTTGATGTTGCTGACACAGCGTTAGCTGCTTCAAGACACTTACATAGCTAGCTAGCTGCAGTGTTAATATTTAGGCAGCAACTGACTTTACCTGTGATAAATGAGTGCTGTAATAATAATATATACTGTACAGACTGTAGAGTACAGACTGTAGAGCAGGCAGCAGGCTCACAGAGGTTTTCCTGCTGGTTTCCTGCTGCTGCAGAGGAAAACCTTTATTTCCTTCCTGCTCATGTTTAACCAACTCTTGTCTGATCTCTCCTTCATCCTGGACCCCCCCCCCCCCCCCCCCCCCCCCAACCCCCCCCGCCAACCTCTGACCTGCAACAACACAGCGTCTGGATTAATCGCCCTCGGCAGGCAGATGAGGCGTTAATCCGGTCTAATCCACAGTAGAGAGCGGTGGACTGCGGCTGGCGGGCTGCAGCGTGGCCATTCTGCTGTAATGGGCATGCTGGGATTAAGTGAGAGCGCATTAAGCCACTTCTCACTGTCAGCCCGCCGCCGCAGAAACAACAGCAACTTAAGACCTCGGTGGGAGGCAGAAAAAACATTTAGATTTAATATGGAGCGCAACAGCAAAACAGACAGTGTTGACAGCCAAAGCTGACAGGGTGGGGAGGGTGGGGGGGGGGGGGGGGGGGGGGGGGGGGGGCAAGGCGTTATCCCAGCAGAACAATACGACTCGCACAATTAAAACTAAAAGAACGTCTGTCAATATTAGTAAAGACAGATAGCGGGTGAGGAAGCGGCCTGGTTTAATCCCCCGATAAACCTCCTGAGTTAATCCTTCATTTACTGCTGCAAACTTCTGCTGACTGCTCCCCACCGAGGAGAAACCTGCAGAAACACACAGATCTGCATCCAGATCCAGACATGCAACAAACACACAGACACTGACAGATCAACACTGAAACCACTGATGGTGCTTTTCAAACCAAACAGTGGAACGTTTCAGACCAAATGACGGTGAGGACAGAGACGGTGAGGACAGAGACGGTGAGGACAGAGACGGTGAGGACAGAGGGAACCGACAGAACCGGACAGAACGGTTCTTCATCCTGGATCCTCAGAGAGACTGAGTGACTGTGAACCTGCCTGGGTCCAGACCTTTGACTCCGCCCACTCCACCAGCTGACTGATTCTGGTCTGGCATCGTGACATGAAACAGCGGTTTCTCTCGGTTGAAAAATGATCGGTCCGATGAGCGCCGGGGGGGGGGACTAACGATTAGCCAATCAGAGCCAGGGGGGCGGGACTAACGCCGCTGTCAAGCTGTTGTCAAGCTGTGAGCCGGAACTAGGCATGGGACGATATGAAAATCTCATGTCACGATTATCCTGGCCAAAATAATTGCGATTCACGATATTATCCCGATAATTCTTAAAACTCTTAAAATGGCACAAAAACATACTGGAATCACTTTACCTTACATTTTGTTAAGAAACAAATAATTTTTTTGCATCATAGGACAAACAAGGACAGATTCAGTCTCTTGCCAACACCCAGCAGGTAATCACAATGAGAGAAAAATCAATTAATAAAAAGAATCTACTTATCAACCTGATATCCAAACATTCACATGGTTCAATTAGTTATGTGTTGTAAATGCACAGTAACTGAATAACTTGTACGTTAGTGAGCTAGACAGCTTTTTCAAGTCACACGTGAGGATATTCATGATTATCCTGATAATGGAAACTCACCAAGATAAAATTATCTTGAGTGTTTTTATTGCGATAAAAGATAAAATCTTATATCCTTCCATCCCTAGCCGGAACCGAGGAGGAGTAATAAGCTTGATTAACAAATTTATTTTACATAGACGGCATGTTTTCTCAATATCGCCTGACATCATACTTTGTTTTCACTTGGCTCCGTGTCGTCAAAGACGCTCTATACTTTCTGAACCGTCTCTGGTGTCGTCATGGCAACGCATCAGCGTCGACTTAAAATGACGTCAGATTCAGGCGGATACGTCGGTCTCTAGTGATCGGTTAGGGGAAATCCAATCCCCCTCCCCCACGGAAATCGGTTTCAGACTGAAGATGGAAACGCAGTGTGACGAGTTGACAGTTCAGTCTGATATCAGACAAACTGTGAACAGCAGCAGGAGAAGAAACACAGGAAGTGGTTCTGATCCGGAACCATCCAGAACCAGAAGAGTCACTCAGACGTTCTTCAGCTCCCTCCTGCAGTCTGGATTCAGTTTCCTAAGAAAAGGCCGACCAGCCGGCAGCTGAAGGGGAAATATGATCATAAGTATTGTTTTAAAAATGTTACAACAACTGGTTTGTACAGAAAGTCTGTCTAGGTAAAGTTACAGAGAGACATTTCATTTCTAAAATTCATACTGACTCCTGCTTGGCTTTTGTTAAAAATACATTATCTGGTTTAATGTTGTGATAAAGTTTCACTTTTTTAAACGGTGCAGAACTAATTTTGGAACCAAAGTCTTCATAAAAATATAAACAGTATATTATGGCGTCCTGGTGGGTCAGTGGTCTGAGGGGCGCTGCATGGTCCTGGGTTTGAATCTGACCCAAGACCTTCATCACTGTCTTCCCTCTCCTGTCTCTCCTGTCTCTCTACTTTGGACTATCTAATAAGGGAGAAAATGATCTTAAAATATTTATAAATTATATTATATTATATTGCCTTCTGCTCTGTTCAGAGTTGCAGAAGGGAAATAGTACAGTAGAATAATACAGTAGAAGAAGAATGAGCTTCAACCAACATCCACAGACAGGAAGTGGATGGAAGTTTGAAGTGGAAAAGTTCAGTGGAATTCAGTTTCATTTCCCAGGCAGTGTGTTTTCTGACTAACTAATGAGTAGGAAATGTGTAAAACAATTAAAACTTTTTTTTAATTAATTGTTGTTTTTCTTCTGCTCTGCAATGTGTTTCATAACCTTTGATTTTGAAAAGCTGCTGTACAAATGAAGTGCATTATTATGCAGTTTATTATAATTACAACAATCTAATGATATCTTCATGTGAGTCTGTCCAGTCTGCTGCTGCTGGTCTGTTGTCTGACAGCAGCAACACAGACAGACTGACAGATTACAGACTGACAGATTACAGACCGACAGATTACAGACCGACAGATTACAGACTGACAGTTCACAGATTTACAGATGACAGACTGACAGATGACAGACTGACAGATTACAGACTGACAGATTACAGACTGACAGTTTACAGACCGACAGATTACAGACCGACAGATTACAGACCGACAGATTACAGACCGACAGATTACAGACCGACAGTTTACAGACCGACAGTTTACAGACCGACAGATTACAGACCGACAGATTACAGACCGACAGTTTACAGACTGACAGATTACAGACCGACAGATTACAGACCGACAGATTACAGACCGACAGTTCACAGATTTACAGATGACAGATTTACAGATGACAGACTGACAGATGACAGACTGACAGATTACAGACCGACAGTTTACAGACCGACAGTTTACAGACCGACAGTTTACAGACCGACAGATTACAGACCGACAGTTTACAGACCGACAGTTTACAGACCGACAGATTACAGACCGACAGATTACAGACCGACAGATTACAGACCGACAGTTTACAGACCGACAGATTACAGACTGACAGATGACAGACTGACAGATTACAGACCGACAGTTTACAGACCGACAGTTTACAGACTGACAGTTTACAGACTGACAGATTACAGACTTACAGGTGAGTTGCTCTAACGCAGCAGATCAGAGAAACAGGATTTAAAGGAAGCGACTGGGGGAAAGTCTTTGTTATCTTGGCAGGTTTCCATGTAATTTACTGTTTTATTGCTGAATTTGTTTGCTTGAAATGTCGCGATCCATTCCCATCTTTATGTATTTGTTGTTGGTGTTGGTGCTGGCCTCTGTGGTTCAGCGTTGTCATGACAACAACACTCTGCCCTCCGCAGAGCGAGCCCGTCATCAGCATGGTGGGCAGGTCGGTCTGTTTCAACAACAACAATCAACCTTCTGTCAGGTTTTACTGCATCTTCTTATTGGAGTCTTGCTGCGATCAGGATCCTGACTCACCAGACTCTGCCGGAACGGATCGAAGGTCAGGAGTCGCTCTGTGTGTGAAGTAACTCCAGTTCCCCGACAATTTGGAGAATTATATACATGCTGAATTTACCGCAACACCCTACAGGTTAGTAATAAAGTCTCAAATTATATTTCCCGATGTTTGTTTTTCGGCGATAAGAAAGGCAAAAGCAAATTTCCAGATTTCTGAAGGGACCCTGGTGTGGCAGCAGCCTTCAGCCTCGGCTGCTCCTGTGGTTCAGAAAGCAGAAATCTGTTCAGTTTGTTTCTCTCTCTGCCATTCAGCAACCTGCTGATATTTACTGGTCAGATTATGCTTCAGGAAAGCAGAAATATTACACATTTAACCTTTATTTAACCAGACCAAGAATGTTTTTCCAAACAGACCTGACCAACACAACAGCATCCAGACAGAATACAGAGAGAGAGAGAGATAGAGATAGAGAGAGAGAGAGAGATAGAGATAGAGATAGAGATAGAGATAGAGATAGAGATAGAGAGAGAGATAGAGATAGAGATAGAGAGAGAGAGAGAGAGAGAGAGAGAGATAGAGATAGAGATAGAGATAGAGAGAGAGATAGAGATAGAGATAGAGAGAGAGAGAGAGAGAGAGAGAGAGAGAGAGAGAGAGAGAGAGAGAGAGAGAGAGAAGGAGCAAAAAAGTAAATTTTTTTACAGAAGACACAAACAGCCTGTTAAACCTGTTAAATCAGTGTCAGAGGTAAACCGGGAGACCAGTCGGTCTCCCACTGACCCCCCAGTCTCTCTGACCGTCTCCTTCCTGGTTTCCCAGACTCCTCTGCTGCTCTCAGTGTGTGTTAATGTGACAGCCACTTTGAAATTAGGCAGCGGATTAAATTAGGGCTTTAAAATCCTTTTGGAGTCGCTCATTCAGACGTGAAAAGATTAAGGGGCGACGATGAAAAGGGATTCTAGTTAAGACCTACATTATCGCAGACCTCAGCGCCCAGACAAAAAAAGTGTGCGGTGCATTTGAAGCCATTTGAGGATCTGTGTAAATGATTTCATTGTGGACGGGTGAATGAAATTATAGAGCGGGGACCGAGCGCCGCTCTTATCAACCTTGCAAACGGACAGGCTCGTCTCTGAATCAAATACACTTTCATTTCTGACAGAAAGGCTCAGGGGCAGAAGAGCCGAACACCGGGGAAAGTTATTCACCTCAAGGCAATATTTACCGAGGAGTGAAAAGAGCGAGACGCCGCCGCCGAATAAAGGAGAGAAATTCAACCTTTCATGGAGTGGCGGCTGATGGATGGAACAAACAAACGGCGAGTTCAATTAAAAATAAATGGAAATATCTCATTTCCCTTCTCATAGATTGGATTTATATTGCTGGGTTGTTGCCTGGTTACCTCTCATTGCCCCGCTCATTTCCAAATGTTGATTAGCTGGGAGACATTAATAAATAAATCGATGGCGGTGGGTTGCCAGGTCTGATTGTTTCCAGGGGGAAAAGGACAATGTGGTTCTGAGTAGGAAGGTTCTTCAGTCTGCTGGGAGGATAAGGAACCTGAATCTGAACCTGAACCGGACTGAACCGACCTGAACCGGACCGGACCTGAACTGAACCAGACCTGAACTGACCTGAACCAACCCGAACCGACCTGAACACCACCTGAAACGGACCTGAACCAGACCTGAACCAGACCTGAACCCGACCTGAACCCGACCTGAACCCGACCAGACCTGAACTGACCTGAACCAGACCTGAACCAAACCTGAACCCGACCTGAACCGGACCAGACCTGAACTGACCTGAACCAGACCTGAACCGGACCTGAATCCGACCTGAACCGGACCTGAAGCGGACCAGGCCTGAACTGAACCGGACCTGAAGCGGACCAGACCTGAACTGACCTGAACCAGACCTGAACCGGACCTGAATCCGACCTGAACCGGACCTGAAGCGGACCAGACCTGAACTGAACCGGACCTGAAGCGGCCCAGACCTGAGCCGACGTGACGGCCATCTTAACTGCCTCACATGGAGCCTCAGCAGCAGCAGTCTGGAGCTCAGAGTCACGTACCGCAGCAGGTCGGCCTCCGCCTGCGGCTCCAGGCTGCTGCTGGGGGTTGAACCTGTGACCTCTCGGTTGCAGGACGCTCTCTCTGCTCCAGACTGGACCGGACTGATCTGAACATCTGAAGACTGAAAACCTCCAGTGACAAAAGTAAACTCTGCAGCAGTAAACACAAAGTCCAAGGCTGAAAACCAAGTCAAAATTGAACAGAACTACAGACAATCTAAGACTAGCAATTAAGGCAAAGTCTGTAAAATACAATACAAAAATAAATACAAAACATTAAATCAAAAACACAATACCGTGGGCTGATTTAGCAGTATTCCATAAACTGACAACTCCCATATTAATCCTGTTTACATAACTGAAGTATTTATGTCCATTATTCAGAGAGAATTGAAAATCAAGTGAAAATCAATCAATCAATAACTTGTTTCATCGTTCAGTTTCAACTTGTTTCAACAGTCAGAAAATCAGCTGTGTTGTCTTCAGTGTTTGTGTGTTTGTTTCTTCACATCTCACACATTCAATAAACAGCTTTAAAGGGACAGCCAACTAAAATATGCAATTGCAGTTTTGTAAGGGATTTGGAAAAGGTTTCATATCCTCCACTGTCCAGAGTTTTATTTTGTGTCTTTCTGTCCATTCAAAGCTGTGTGTGTGTGTGTGTGTGTGTGTGTGTGTGTGTGTGTGTGTGTGTGTGTGGTGTCATGAACCAAAAACACTCTCAATCCATTTCTCCACGTTCATTTTCCAGCATCTCTCTGAGCCTTACCAAGAACAGGCCGTTTCTGTCTCCGTGTCTTTAAGGCTCATTAATATTAACGACCCTCCGTTCCCATTGGCTAACCGTTTCCAGAGTGAAACGTGAGACGCCGCGGCCCGGCGGCTACAGGTAGGGAAAACTCTCCGGTAATAAACGACGACAACCGCTCAACCGCTTTGAAAAAAACACTTTGTTAGTCTATTATTTCTTACAAAAATGATAATGAGCAAACCTTTGTGACGCCACAAAGTTACGGAAGTCCAAACGGCTCGTTTAGAGGCTCGCTGCACTAATATGGATTGTGTGGATTTAGTTTTGAATCTTTCACCATGTTTAGATAGACCATCCAACTCCTTTATCACCACAGAGGAAGAGGAGTCCTGCTTTACATCATGTGACCTTTAATGGAACTGCATGTAGACTTCGTTGTTAATGAGGCTGAACTCCTCTGACAGCTCTGGAGCGGTGAGTCTTGGATGCGTTTCCTCCTGGATGTTTATGTGGTTCACTTCTCTCTGATTACAATCTGCTCAGGCCAGACAGGTTAGCAGGTTAGCAGGTTAGCAGGTGGACAGTCTGACAGACAGACTGGAGTTTTGGAACAGATCAAGCTGCAGTTTTAGACTTTCCAGGATTTATTTTCTTCTCTCTTTTCTACAGTGAAACCTGTTGAACTTCCACAGTCGGAGTCTTCTCCCTCCATCAACCTCCGTTATATAATCCATTGAGTTCCTTTGTAGGAGAGAAATGTTCAGCAGATCAGTGTGTGTCTTTCATTTTCCTCTGACCTCGGTTCAGGAAACGCTTCGGTTCCCGACTTCTGATCCTGAAGACAGACTGAGGATGAAGCTCTTAGAAACAGACGATTAGCGATTAAAACGTCTCATGAATCTCTCGCAGTGCTGATATTATTCTGCAAGACTGTCGTGGTGGATGCAGTCAGGAAGAAGATCAACATTTCATCAGTAATGTGAAACATATGGATCATAAATCATTCACCTGGAAGCTGCATGTTTTTCTCCCACTGGAGGAATTTCTCTCCGCAGGACGATTTGTTTTAATTTGTTAAAATGATGCTGCATGTTTCCCTTTAATCATCAATCTATCACTGTCACATTAACATGCTACCTTGGTATAATAACAATATAATATGACTGTGAAGCTAAGAGAACATGGAGGAGACACAGAACTGCAGACGAAGACAAAGAGTGCAGAGATTCAAACTGTGAACTGAGCAATGGGATGAACTGAGAGAGAGAGAGAGAGAGAGAGAGAGAGAGAGAGAGAGAGAGAGAGAGAGGCAGAGACAGACAGACAGAGAGAGAGAGAGAGAGAGAGAGAGACAGATAGAGGCAGAGAGACAGACAGAGAGAGAGAGAGAGAGAGAGAGAGATAGACAGAGAGAGAGAGAGGCAGAGAGACAGAGAGAGACAGATAGAGGCAGAGAGACAGACAGAGAGAGAGAGAGAGAGAGAGAGATAGACAGAGAGAGAGAGAGGCAGAGAGACAGAGAGAGACAGATAGAGGCAGAGAGACAGACAGAGAGAGACAGAGAGAGACAGATAGAGGCAGAGAGACAGAGAGACAGACAGAGAGAGAGAGAGAGAGAGAGACAGAGAGAGAGAGAGAGGCAGAGAGACAGAGAGAGAGAGAGACAGAGAGAGAGAGAGGCAGAGAGACAGACGGAGAGAGAGAGAGAGAGAGCGAGAGAGAGACAGAGAGAGAGAGAGGCAGAGAGACAGACAGAGAGAGACAGATAGAGGCAGAGAGACAGACAGAGAGAGAGAGAGAGAGACAGAGAGAGAGAGAGAGAGAGAGGCAGACAGACAGACAGAGAGAGAGAGAGACAGATAGAGGCAGAGAGACAGACAGAGAGAGAGAGAGAGAGACCACTATCTGCACCGTGCTGATCTCTGTACAGACATACTGTACATACAAACAGAACAGATACCTTTAAATACATTTGTAAAAAAAAAAAAAAAAAATGTTGCAGTGTTTACAGTTCTCACTTATTTGTATTTACCTTACCTAATGTGCACCTTGCACATCATCCTGGGATCAGCCTGCACGACATGTATGATGGACTCCACCTGCATGATATGGGTGTGCGGACTCTTGCGAAGACCCTTAAAGATGCCGCCCTGGGCCGCAACCCCTACACACCCAGCTACCTACCATCTGCAGGAAATCACCGCCCGCCACCCCCATACACCCCCAGGTACACCCCTTTCCCACCCGGAAGACCCGACGACGATGCCGAGGCCCCTTCGTTCCTGTGCCGCCGCACCCCCCCGTCGACTCCCCGTCCGAACGCAGCTTCACACTTCCCAACACCAAACCACAGGCAAGGTAAACCTCCAGTCACAAAACGCCCCACACAGCAAAGACCTGAGAGCTTCGCTGCAGCTGTAGCCCGACCCGCTTCTACTGCCACACCCAGACCCACACCCAGCCCCCCCGCACCCAGTGAACTAGGGGAAATAAAAGAGATGCTGCACATGCTGTGCACCAGGCTACTGCTGGGCCGATAAGAGACCAAAAAACAAGTCAAGTTACTTTACCACATTATCTGTTAATCTGTAATTAATTCTGTTAAACTTAGAATTATCTGAATTGATGCAAGGATCTAATAATAACAATAAACCTACTACTAATAATAATAAATAACCAATATAGCTATATTACTATATAAATTAATTAATGTCAAATTACCTTTTTTTTTTTTTTTTTTTAGTCTGTTCCATTAAGGATATCCATTTTAATGATTCTAAATGCGTTCATTCTGTTTGAGTTGTTGGAATATCCAGGGTCTGAACTCTTCAGCCTTCGGCCTGAAGAGCACAAACCCTGAATTTCTCAGGAGCATTGACAATGCTGACATCATTATCCTAACGGAGACTTGGTGCCGCAAAGACACACCTACATACTGTCCCTCAGGCTTCTATGAAATCATTGTGCCCTCACAAAAACTAAGCACAACCCATCGTGGTCGAGACTCCGGAGGAATTTTGGTGTGGTATAGAGAGGATCTTGCCGACCACATTTCTATAATTAATATAGGCAAATCACACTGCTGGCTAAAACTAAACAAAAACATTGGCATAACAGAAAATGACATTTACCTCTGTGCAGTATATATCCCTCCAGCAGAATCTCCTTACTATGAAGAGGAATACATTAATGACTTCCACTCAGAAATAAGCCATTTCCAGGCCCAGGGAAATGTGCTGCTATGTGGTGACTTCAATGCTCGAACTGGATCTGAATCTGACCAAATTGATTCACAAGGCAATAATCATGTGTTTGGTCAAAACTCCCTATACCTTACACCAACTCTCCCAAAGAGAAACAGTCTGGATAACACTGTCAATAAGAGTGGTAAAGAGCTAGTGCACCTTTGTCGAGCCTTAGGTCTGTACATGCTTAATGGTCGGATCAGAGGGGATTCTTTAGGGAGGTTCACATGTTGTTCAGCACTTGGAGCTAGTGTAGTTGACTATGCAATTACTGACATGGACCCCACCTCCTTCAATGCATTCACTGTCAGGAGACAAACTCCTCTTTCAGACCACAATCAAATTAATACCTATCTAAAAACTACTAGGCAACACAGAAAAGAACCCTGTAAGTTGTACAAACTCCCTAAAACATACAGATGGAATACAGAATGTCCAAAAGAGTTTATAAATGCCCTAAACTCAGAACAGCTAACAAACAAAATTGTTAACTTTACTAACAAACCTTTTGAAAACAATCCATCTGGAGTCAATCTGGCTGTCAAGGAAATTAGCAATATTTTTGAAACGGCAGCAACTATGGCTGACCTGTTACAAAGTAACAAAAAGCGAAAGAAACATATGAAAACTGAAAAATGGTTTGACGATGAATGTAAATCAATAAGAAAAGAACTACGCAAAATGTCCAACCTAAAACATCGCCAGCCAGAGAACTTAAACTTCAGAAAAGATTACTGTATAATCCTAAAAAAATATAAAGACACTCTGCTGAAGAAAAAACGAAACCATACCAATGAAACCCTTCAAAAAATTGAAGACTCAATTAAACAGAATCAGTTCTGGGAAATGTGGAATAACTTGAACAAAACAAAACCACAAGACCTACCTATTCAAAATGGTGAAATCTGGAAAAAGCATTTTGAAAACCTTTACAGTGAAATCCTACCCAGGGAACTAAATTCTAATTATAATCTGATCAAACAAAAACTACAATTACTAGAATGCACTATTAAAGACAACCAAAATCCACTTGATTTCCCTATTACTCAAGAGGAATTGACTGAAAAACTAAAAATTCTGAAATCCAAAAAGGCTTGTGGTCCTGACAGTATCAGAAGTGAAATGCTTAAAAACAGCACACCTGAGCTGCAGAGAGCAGTGCTCAAATTATTCAACCTTGTCCTAAATTCTGGCTGTTTTCCTGACATCTGGAGCCAAGGATTTATTACCCCGATATACAAGAATGGTGACAAATTGGATCCTAACAATTTCAGAGGCATTTGTGTGAGCAGTAACCTGGGGAAGTTATTTAGTAGCATTTTAAACAATCGAATCCTAACCTTCCTTAACGAACACAATGTCCTGAGCAAAGGTCAAATTGGATTTCTCCCAAATCATCGTACTACGGACCATATTTACACCCTGCACACTCTAATCAATACACATGTAAACCAAACCAAAAATGGAAAACTTTTTGCATGCTTTATTGACTTCAAAAAAGCATTTGATTCTATTTGGCATGAGGGATTATATTACAAACTTTTACAAAGTGGTGTAGGGGGTAAAGTATATGATGTAATAAAATCAATGTATTCGAAAAACAAATGCGGAATAAAAATTGGCGAAAAACGTACAGAGTTCTTCACCCAAAGAAGAGGAGTTCGGCAGGGTTGTAGCATGAGTCCAACATTATTTAACATTTATATTAATGAACTAGCAGTGCAGCTGGAACAATCTGCAGCTCCCGGACTCAGTCTACAAGATAAGGAAATCAGATTCCTGCTCTATGCAGACGACCTGGTGCTGCTGTCACCCACTGCACAGGGCCTACAGCAGCACCTGGACCTGCTGGAGAACTACTGCCAGACCTGGGCCCTGGCAGTAAACCTGAAAAAGACCAACATCATGGTCTTTCAAAAGAAGCCCAGATGTCAGGAACACAGATACCAGTTCAGTCTAGGCAGCACCGTCTTAGAGCACACCATGCAGTATACTTACCTCGGTCTAGTCATTACTGCATCAGGTAATTTCAACATGGCAGTGAATGCATTAAAGGACAAAGCTCGCAGAGCTCTATATGCAATACATAAAAAATTTTACAATAATGATATCCCAATTCCTATTTGGTGTAAAATTTTTGATAGTGTAATTCAGCCCATTGCGCTGTATGGAAGTGAGGTATGGGGTCCACTCAGTCACCATAGCTACACTAGATGGGACAAGCATCCGACTGAAACCTTACATGCTGAATTCTGTCGATTGATCCTGAAAATTCAAAGGAAAACACCAACTAATGCATGTAGGGCAGAATTAGGCAGATACCCACTAATAATTCACGTCCAAAAAAGATCCCTAAAATTCTGGATGCATTTAAAATCAAGTCCCGAAGAGTCACTTCAATTCAAAGCTCTCAAAACCCAAGAACTGAACCCTGAAAAGAGTCCTCTAAGTCAGCTGGTACTGAGACTAACTAACACACTAACAAATACCAACACAAACTGTCCTCAGACCAGCACAGCTCTTAAAAACATAAAAGTCAATCAAATAATCAAAGATTACAAGAACGACTATTTGAAACATTGGGACACTGAAACTAAAACTCAAAGTAAATTAGAATGTTATCGGACCCTAAAAAGTGAATATGAATTGGAGGAATATCTCTTGACTGTCAGAGATAAAAAGCAGAGACAGATCCTGACCAGGTACAGGCTTAGTGACCACAGTCTGGCTGTAGAGAGGGGAAGGCATAAGAAAACCTGGCTCCCAAGAGAAGAAAGACTCTGTGGTCACTGCAGGACAGGTGAGGTCGAGACAGAGCTGCACTTTCTTCTTCACTGTAAAAAATATGAAGCTATAAGGAAGACATATTTTGACCTATTTAAAAATGTTGTTTCTGAATTTGATCAACTACCTGAAAATCATCAGTTACAGTTAGTTCTAGGTGATGGAAAGACTGCAAAAATAGCAGCAAAATATGTGTTGAGTTGCCACAGCCTGAGGGACAGCAGCTGACTGTCCTCTGAAGACTCTGTCCATATGTTCTACTGATGCTCAGACAGACAGACAGACAGAGAGACAGACAGACAGAGAGACAGACAGACAGAGAGACAGACAGACAAAGAGACAGACAGACAAAGAGACAGACAGACGGACAAACAGACAGACAGACGGACAAACAGACAGACAGAGAGACAGACAGACAGACAGACAGAGAGACAGACAGACAGAGAGACAGACAGACAGAGAGACAGACAGAGAGACAGACAGACAGAGAGAGAGACAGAGAGACAGACAGAGAGACAGTTCTATTAAGACTCTGTCCATATACAGTACTTCTTGTTGTTCTTCTGTTCTATTGTTCTGTTCATCTGTTATTTCATGCTATGATGGATTTCTGTAATGTCTGTTCTATGAGACAAATGTATATTCTACCTTTCTTTCCTTTTTATGGATGAGCACTATCAGTGCACATTTGCTTTGGCAATATTGTTACACAACTGTCATGCCAATAAAGCTTATTGAATTGAATTGAATTGAATTGAGAGGGAGGGAGAGAGAGAGAGAGAGAGAGAGAGACAGAGACAGACAGGCAGCGTCTATCACACACTGACCACTGCTACAACTGACCAGCTGGGGTGTGAAAATTTGTGTGCATGTGTGTGTGTGTGTGTGTGTGTGTGTGTGTGTGTGTGTGTGTTTCCACCATTCCAAACACACACAGATGATCTGTAAACCTGAAAATGTCAAGTTTCATTTTTTATTTTAGTTTTTTTTTTACAGTATTTCCTTTTGGGGATCATTATTATTATTAAAGTGGGATATGAAATCAATATAGGAATTATTCCAGTAACAGTTTATATCAATATTAAACATTAACTTTATATATATATATATATTCAATGACGGTTTAATTATGATATAAAGAATTGTAACATAAAACTGAATATAATAGCTTAATATAATATAATGCACTGCAATATAAAGCTGAAGATAATAGTTTAATAGTTTAATATTAGAGCTGTATCTCCAAACTGCCAACTTATCATTTATCTGAGTTCATGTTACATGGAGTTGGTTTCCATGTCTGTCTGAAAATGATCAATCTATGAATCTATGAATCTATTGATCTATTGATCTATTGATCTACTGCAGGAAGCTGCTGACTGACCAGCACCTGATGGACAGAGAGAGAGAGAGAGAGAGAAAGAGAAGAGGTAGGTGTTAAAACATTTAGTATGTTTTTGTGAGCACACACACACACACACACACACACACACACACACACTGTCTAATATTCCTTCTCTGCCTCCTGAATGATTTGCAAATCTCCATGTTGTCTCAGAGAGAGAGAGAGAGAGAGAGAGAGAGAGAGAGAGAGAGAGAGAGAGAGAGAGAGAGAGCGGTAGATTGAGCTTGGCCCGCAGTGCCCCAGGCCTGTTGGCCTCGCTTGCCCTCCTGCAGCCTCTCTCTCTCTCTCTCCCTCTCTCTCTCACTCTCTCTCTCTCTCTCTCTCTCTCTCTCTCTCTCTCCCTCTCTCTCTCTCTCTCACCCTCTCTCTCTCTCTCTCTCTCTCTCTCTCTCTCTCTCCTCCCCTCCGGCTCTCTGTCTGAGCGGGTCTGAAGCCTCGGGGGGTTTCAGGCTGCGGTCCAGCGGGGCCGTGGCTCCGGTTCTGAAAGGCCCCGAATTCACACACACAGCCAGCGTTCTCCACAGAGAACAGAGGACAAACCAGATCTGAACCAGATCTGAACCAGATCTGAACCTCAGTCTGAACCTGAGTCCAGCTGCTGCAGCAGGAAACAAACAGGAGGAAAAAGGTAATCACTGTAAGGGATTACAATTCAAATTCAGTAATTCCATCACAGATACTAATCCCACTAACGCTCCGTTACTGAAAGGTCACATGGTGTAAAGCAGGACTCCTCTTCCTCTGTGGTGATAAAGGAGTTGGATGGTCTATCTAAACATGGTGAAAGTATCAAAACTAAATCCACACAATCCATATTAGTGCAGCGAGCCTCTAAACGAGCCGTTTGGACTTCCGTAACTTTGTGGCGTCACAAAGGTTCGCTCATTATCATTTTTGTAAGAAATAACAGACTAACAAAGTGTTTTTTTCAAAGCGGTTGAGCGGTTGTCGTCGTTTATTACCGGAGAGTTTTCCCTACCTGTAGCCGCCGGGCCGCGGAGTCTCACGTTTCACTCTGGAAACGGTTAGCCGATCGGAACGGAGGGTCGTTAATATTAATGAGCCTTAGAGACACGGAGACAGAAACAGCCTTGAACAGCTTGAAACAGCTTTGAATGGACAGAAAGACACAAAATAAAACTCTGGACAGTGGAATATGGAGCTTTAAAGGAGCTCTGATATGTGGACTGGAGTTCATATGTGCAAAATCACACGTATGTTGGATTTAGAAAGGGAAACTTGCGTGACAGAAAGTTTCATAACTCTGATTTTTTGCAGTACGCACTTTTCCATTTTTGTGCGTACAAACCTTTCAGTGTGAAATCTGCAGCTTTATAAATGAAGCTGCTGCGAGTCTCACTGCTGCAGAGTCAGAGCAGCAAACTGGAAGTGAAGACAAACTGAAGACAGCAGGAGGAAACCAGGGGAGATCAACTCTGCTGCTCAGGACCAGCACACACACACACACACACACACACACACACACACACACACACACACACACACAGACACACACACACACACACACACACACACACACACACACACACACACACACAAGTAAAGAGAAAGAATGGCTTTCATAAATTCTATATTATAGTGTTCAAAACAGTGATATCCGGTAACACTTTACAATAACAGTACATTAATTAAGAGTTAGTTAATGTTTAATAAGCATTAACTAACCCTTAATTAACAGTTAACTAATGTGTAATTTACTAATGATGTTCATGTTAACTAAGGTATTAATTTATTATTTAATAGTTTATAAAGATGACTATTAAATAATGTATAAATTAATACCTTAGTTAACATGAACACCATTAGTAAATGATTACCAGACACATTAGTTAACTGTTAATTAAGGGTTAGTTAATGCTTATTAAGCATTAACTAACCCTTAATTAATGTACTCTTATTGTAAAGTGTTACCGATATCCCTCTGTCAATTTATCTAAATATTTGTATTTAAAATAAAAAACTTAATACCAGTTACTTGTATATTTCCACCAGCAGTATTTTAGGTCATTTCTCTGTGATTTTTTTAACATTTGAATGAATGTGAAGTGACTAAATTTGAAGTGAATGAATGTGAAGTGAATAAATGTGAAGTGAATAAATGTGAAGTGAATAAATGTGGAGTGAATAAATGTGGAGTGAATAAATGTGAAGTGAATAAATTGAAGTGAATAAATGTGAAGTGAATGAATGTGAAGTGAATAAATGTGAAGTGAATGAATGTGAAGTGAATGAATGTGAAGTGAATAAATGTGAAGTGAATGAATGTGAAGTGAATGAATGTGAAGTGAATAAATGTGAAGTGAATGAATGTGAAGTGAATGAATGTGAAGTGAATGAAATGTGAAGTGAATGAATGTGAAGTGAATAAATGTGAAGTGAATGAATGTGAAGTGAATGAATGTGAAGTGAATGAATGTGAAGTGAATGAATGTGAAGTGAATGAATGTGAAGTGAATGAATGTGAAGTGAATGAATGTGAAGTGAATGAATGTGAAGTGAATGAATGTGAAGTGAATGAATGTGAAGTGAATGAATGTGAAGTGAATGAATGTGAAGTGAATGAATGTGAAGTGAATGAATGTGAAGTGAATGAATGTGAAGTGAATGAATGTGAAGTGAATGAATGTGAAGTGAATAAATGTGAAGTGAATGAATGTGAAGTGAATGAATGTGAAGTGAATGAATGTGAAGTGAATGAATGTGAAGTGAATAAATGTGAAGTGAATAAATGTGAAGTGAATAAATGTGAAGTGTGAAGTGAATGAATGTGAAGTGAATGAATGTGAAGTGAATAAATGTGAAGTGAATAAATGTGAAGTGAATGAATGTGAAGTGAATGAATGTGAAGTGAATAAATGTGAAGTGAATGAATGTGAAGTGAATAAATGTGAAGTGAATAAATGTGAAGTGAATAAATGTGAAGTGTGAAGTGAATAAATGTGAAGTGAATGAATGTGAAGTGAATAAATGTGAAGTGTGAAGTGAATAAATGTGAAGTGAATAAATGTGAAGTGAATGAATGTGAAGTGAATGAATGTGAAGTGAATAAATGTGAAGTGAATAAATGTGAAGTGAATAAATGTGAAGTGAATGAATGTGAAGTGAATAAATGTGAAGTGTGAAGTGAATAAATGTGAAGTGAATGAATGTGAAGTGAATAAATGTGAAGTGTGAAGTGAATAAATGTGAAGTGAATAAATGTGAAGTGAATGAATGTGAAGTGAATGAATGTGAAGTGAATAAATGTGAAGTGAATAAATGTGAAGTGAATAAATGTGAAGTGAATGAATGTGAAGTGAATAAATGTGAAGTGTGAAGTGAATAAATGTGAAGTGAATAAATGTGAAGTGAATAAATGTGAAGTGAATGAATGAAGTGGTACCTGACGCCTCAGCTGCAGTCTGTCATTAGCTGTATAAGGTGAGGAAGCTTCTGTCTGGAAGTGGTTTATCTTTTCTCATTACGGCGGGATTTGAGCGCGGCGTCCGGACGGCCGGGTCGCCTCGCTCCTCCAGGTAATTACTCACTTCTCCTCCGTGAAGAGAAGCAGATGAAAGGAAGCTTAGAGAGAGAGTGATGAGATAGAAAGACTGAGAGGGAGAAAGAGTTAATTATGATCCTGTTAATGTGAAGCAACGGATGAAATGAAGGGACCTGGAAGAACGACGGCTTTACTAAACGAGAGTTACACACCTGCTGGATCTGACCTGTGTGTTCTGACTGGACACTATGGATCACACACACACACACACACACACACACACACACACACACACACACACACACGGTTCACTATGGCAGATTCCAGAGGTGGGGACTCGAGTCACATGACTTGGCATCACAGTTTGAATAGCTTGAGATTTGACTTGATGCATGAAGAGAAGACTTGAGACTTGACTTGACTTGTACTCTGATGATTTGAAAAAAAAGAAAATAGAAAAAAAAGGTTTCTAAAGTCTTGACTTGAGATCTTGTGTTTGTGTAAATGACTTAGATTGAAAGTGATGAGATTTGTTCCAGCAGACGACTGAATTTAAATTCTGTTTTCTGAATTTGTATGGAATGATTGAATTTATTGAAGTTGAAACTGATTATAGAAATCAAACTCATGATGCTCTTACCAAGTTTTTATCCTATTAAAACCATATTGCATTGAAAAGTCCTAGATATTTAGTTTTCTTTAAGATATTAAATTGATACTGGACTCTTGATTTGTTCTGACTTGACTTGCTGTTCTACATTTAGACTTGAGACTTGACATTAATGACATGGACTTGACTTGGTAATCTACATTTAGACTTGGGTCTTGACTTGAGACTTGTGCCTCAAGACTTGAGACTGACTTGGGACTCGAGCAAAGTCATAATTGATTTATTTTATTCTTTATTTAACCTGGTAAGTCAACTGAGAACCGATTCTTATTTACAATAACGACTCGGCCAAGAGGCAAAAACAGTATTCGAGTCTGTACAAATAGTAAAAACATAACCAAACAACATGAGTCAGTTTAAAACATCACAATATACACAATATATACAACAACAGACATCTGTGTCTGGCAGCAGGGAGAGAAGAACCAAAATTCAAAAGCAGAAATCAGAAACTGTCCTCTGATGATGTCACAGGAGGCGGAGCTTTAGGGAAGCAGACTTTACTGTTTCTCCTAGTCGCTGGTTGTGTTCAGGTAAAATTCATCTTTCTTTATTCACACATATACAATTTAAAAGAAAAGTATACAATACATAATTTGCAAGTAAATGTGAAGGAGAATTGCCTAAAAACCCTCCAGGGGCTTGAAAAGAGGCATTCTCCAGGCAGCATGTTACAGAAAATAATTACAGCAATGTAAAATACACAATTTGAATGTATCTATGAATAAGTTTAGACAGAGGAAAAAACGGAGACAAAACGGAGATCATGACCTGAGCACAGTGTGATGAAGAACTCCATGATGAAGACCTTTCCAGTGGGCTGCTCTCTGACCAGCCTCTCTGTGCAGACCAACAGTCTTCAGTGTTTTACAGTCTGACAGTCTGCTGAGCCTGAAACCCTCGGGCTGCGTTCACATTACAGGTGTTTGTGGCCCAATCTGTTTTTCTCGCTCACATGTGACACAGATCTGATTTCTTCTGAGCAGTGTGAAAACACAAATCGGATCTTTTCAGATCAGATTTGGTCGTCTTCACTCGGCGTGGCAGCAGCAGTGACAGGAGCCTTCGGCCCTTTCTTCCCTCCGCAGCAGATAATCCTTCATGTGAACGCTTGTGCCGCTATTTGATTAACTTTCATGACGGTCTGTCTCGCAAATATGACGTTTCTTGTTGTTCGAGGTCGGTTCACACTGATGTGGATATGGGTCACTGTGAACGTGTGTAAAAGAGTTTTAAAAATGTCCTCTTTTAAAACTCTTTTAAAAACTAATTTTTATAAAATGGCTTTTAATTAGAGTTTTTCTTTATTTCTTTATGCTTTTATAAATTTATTCTTAAGATTTTTATTCATTGTTTTTTATCTATGTTTTTATTTCTTGATTGCATTGTAATTATTCTAATTCACTTTGTAAACTTGTTTTTGAAAAGTGCTATACAAATAAAGTTTATTATTATTCAGATGAACGCTTGCGCCGCTATTTGATTAACTTTCATGATGGTCTGTCTCGCAAATATGACGTTTCTTGTTGTTCGAGGTCGGTTCACACTGATGTGGGATATGGGTCACTGAACAGCCAAGATCAAAAGATCAGATCTGAGCAAAAACAGGAACTGAGCATCAAGGCCTTGACTAGGGCAGGGCGATATGGTTAGAATCAATATCAGGATAATCATATGGATTTTTTTCGATATCGATATATATCACGATGTGGCTCACGTGTGCAAAATCCTGTTAAATAATCAACTGAATGATGATGACTCAGCTCTAGCCTTGAGTCGGACCGCTTCACCTCCCGTCTGTCTGTCGGATCTTCCTCCAGCTCGACTCTGCTGCTCCTGCTCTTCATCCTGTCTCCTGGTCTCCTGTCGCTCTGGAAGCTTCAGGAAGTTCAGGACAGGAACAGGAACAGCCTCCTTCCCTTCAACACTTTGTAGGAAACCAGATGAAAACAACACATTGCTGCTGTCAGGTGAAAATCTGTTTTATCAAAAGTGTCAACTTTCCAGCAACTAAGAACAACAGCTTTGTTTTCAGCTTCAACAGCCTTCATTTTCAGTTTAAAAAGGTTTAAAAGGGGAATTTTTTGAGGAGCGTGGAATCCTTCAACTGAAGATAAAACATGAAAATACATCATATCCATCAAATCCATCCTCAAATACATCAAATCCATCACCAAATCCGCGTTCTACCACCTCAAAAACATCTCCAGACTTCGGCCATCACTCTCTGATGTGGCAGAGACTCTCATCCACGTCTTCATCACCTCCCGTCTGGAGTACTGCAGTGGAGTCCTGTCCGGGGAACCCGGCAAAGCCCTGGACAGGCTCCAGTATGTGCAGAGCTCAGCTGCACCAGGCCCTGGCAGCTCATCACCTCCACCCTCCTCCACCTTCACTGGCTCCCGGTCAAGCCCCGCATCTCCTACAAAGTCCTCCTCCTCACCTACAAATCCCTCCATGCCCTCGCCCCCCAGGACCTATCTGACCTCCTCCACCCCTGGACCCCGTCCCGGACTCTGCGGTCCTCAGACACGGGTCTGCTCTCCACCCCCCACACCAGCCTGCCATCTTTTGGGGACAGAGCCTTCAGTGTGGCCCCTCCCTCTGGAGCTCTCTCCCGGCAGAGATCCACAACGCCCCGTCTGTGGACACTTTTAAAAATATCCTGAAAACCCTCCTGTTCACCAAGGCCCACGACCTCTAGTTCACCCTCTCATCTCCGGCAACTATTGCTATTATTATTTTCTGTTCTTTTTTTATCTGTTTTGTCTGCTTCACTGTGTAAAGCGTCCTTGGGTTTCTTGAAAGGCGCTATATAAAGTTATTATATGAGGTTTTCAGTTTGTTCTGAATTCCATATGATAAAAACAGACTCACATCCACAGCTTCTTTCACAGACTTTATATTTTCATGAAAGCAGAAAGCGTTGCTGCCTCTTTAAACAGTCTGAGCTGTGCAGCAGGTGCAGAGAAACAGGTAAAACTTCACTGAAATTGGTCCATGCAGTTTGTGTTGTCTGACAGAGTTTAGAGATTATATGTTCAAAATGTTTAGTATTCAGAGTTTTCTGTTCCATCAGCACACGGCCGTCCTGACAGGAAAACAACAGGTAACAAATGAACAGCTGATTATAATCACATGACAGCCACAGCCAATGAGCTGTGTGTGTGGTGAATGCCAGCTTGGCATTATCTATATCTATTGATCCTGCGGTCGCATTGCCATGACTGATACCTCATCAGACTCAGGAGTTTCCTGTTGATTAATGATGTCATTCAAGCCCCTCCCTCTCTCCCAGTTGCTGTGGAAACATATGAGAGAGAACAGTTACATGGCGGAGCAGGATGCCTGGTCTGGGTAAATGGACTGCATTTATATAGCGCTTTTATCCAAAGCGTCCTCCTACAACACGTGCCTACATTCATCCATTCACACACACATTCATACACCGACCTTCTGATTAGTGGACGACCCGCTCTTCCTCCTGAGCCCCCCCCCCCCGGTCTTAAGCAAGGGCATAACCATGGTAAAGACAAATGAGAGCCCTCCCCCAGAACTTTTTTTTTTTTAACATGCATTTCCCACAGAGCATGTCCTGTCGGCCCACTGCTGTCAGCATGCCTGTTTGCCTGATATCAGACTGAACTGTCAACTCGTTCCACTCCGTCTCCATCTTCAGTCTGACATTGGAGGAGGATTCGATTTTCCCTAACCGATCACTAGAGACCGACGTATCCGCCTGAATCTGACGTCATTTTAAGTCGACGCTGATGCGTAGCCATGACGACACCAGAGACGGTTCAGAAAGTATAGAGCATCTTTGACGACACGGAGCCAAGTAAAAACAAAGTACGACTTTTAATGGATTCAGAACAGCCTGGATAGCAGCGTCCATCTTGTCTATAGCGTCTCCATTGTTGTTATTACTCCTCCTTGGTTCCGGCTCACAGCTTGACAACGGCGTTAGTCCAGGCCCTGGCTCTGATTGGCTAATCGTTAGTCCCGCCCGTGGCTCTGATTGGCTAATCGTTAGTCCCGCCCGTGGCTCTGATTGGCTAATCGTTAGTCCCGCCCGTGGCTCTGATTGGCTAATCGTTAGTCCCCCCCGGCGCTCATCGGACCGATCGTTTTTCAACCGAGAAACCTCTGTTTCATGTCACAATGCCAGACCAGAATCAGTCAGCTGGTGGAGTGGGCGGAGTCAAAGGTCTGGACCCAGGCAGCATGTCTCTCCCTCTCTCTGTCTCTCCCTCTCTCTGTCTCTCTGTGCTGCCACATTGTGACCAGATATCATTATTTTACCAGAAGAACAATGACTGACCTTGATGATCATTTTAATTTGATACATTGAATATTCGCTTGTATTACTAGTTTTAATTGCTTTAATGTTATCATGCTGTTTAGCTAGCTATATAGTAAGTGTATTAAGAACAGTGTACAATGTACAGTAGTAACAGTTACCTGAAACGTTAGCTATTGCCTTATCTACTAAGCTAACGTTACGTATTTAGGTATCTAGTTACTTACTGTCTGAAAAAAACATCGTATGTCCGGCTGCCGGTCCGGTTTCTCCGCTTTGTAGGTAACATCACTTCACACTTACCAACCTTGAGACCTCAGAAACAGGAGGAATTAACCCTAACCCTCACACACTTATGTTTTCCTTAACAAACGGAAATAAATTGAAAATAAATAGGAAATAACAAGAGACAGATCCGGTGACAGGGTTCTTAAAAGGAGGACATATTTAGGGGGGACAGATTGGTGTTTTCTCAGTATTGGGGGGGACACGACCCCCCAAAGAATTCGTGGTTACGCCCCTGGACTGAAGTGACCGATGAGCTTTATTAGGCTTCTGTGTTCAGTTTATGGAGCCAAATAGCTTTCAGCTTATCACAAATTAGCTGCTGGTTGTTTTTCCACTCGGCTGGTCAGTCTGAACTTCACACCACACAGAGGAGAAGTCTGCAAGAATTAAAACTTTGTGAAGCAGATTGTGTTTCCTCATTTCTGACTCATTTACTACATGACTCAATATGATATTAGACTGAATGAACGGTGACTCATGATCCGAGCTAAGAATAAAGGAAGGCTTTGTTTGGCTTCAGTGTGGAAGATTATGAGCAACGTTTCATGGAAATAATGTTGTCCCGCTGTTCTGGAGTCTGTGTGTCATCACTGGGTTTAATTCAGACAGAAACAAACGCACACTGATCTGCAGTGTGACCCGCCGGTGGAACAAGCGTGTCTGGAAGTTCCTCCGCTTCCCAGAACCGACAAAAGTCTCCGGAGAACAGAAGCCGACAGCAAACTGGCTTTGACCCTTGAATATGATGTCATCCAATATGGCTGCCTGCTCCACCGCTACCAGAGGAGGGAAGAAACGAAATAAGTACAAAAAACACTGGTAACACTTTACAATAAGGGTCACTAAGTTAAGGGTTAGTTAATGCTTAATTAACAGTTAACTAATGTGTAATTTACTAATGGTGTTCATGTTAACTAAGGTATTCATTTATACATTATTTAATAGTTTATAAAGATTATTAGACTATTATTAGACTATTAGATTATTAGACTATTAAATAATGTATAAATTAATACCTTAGTTAACGTGAACACCATTAGTAAATGATTACCAGACACATTAGTTAACTGTTAATTAAGGGTTAGTTAATGCTTATTAAGCATTAACTAAAGATACAAGGTACAGCAAGATACAATAGAGCACAAGGTAAAAAAAAAAAAAAGGAAAAAAAAGGTAAACTGAGTACAACAAGATACCATAAAACACATTTAGTAGTAACATAACTACAGAAAACTAGACATGAGTACAAGTTTGTTGCTGATTGAACCAGGAGGATTTGGTAACTCTCTTAAAAGAGTTTTTTGCATTTCTATTCTTGGTTTACACTAAAATTAGTATTTGAAAATAAAAGTAGATCCGGTCTCCGCCGGTAATGGTATCCCTCCGCTGTGTTCCCTTCTGTCAGTAAAAAAGCTGTTTGGTGAGATTCTGTTGTGAAGCGTCGGACCAGCAGTCAGCTGGACTCACAGCAGCAGGATCTGATGCTGGATCTGTTCACCGACGTGTTCAATGTCAGTTTCCATTCAAATGAATGGGAAGAAAAAGTCTGAACGCTACAAACGGGTCCAGATGATCTGATCCTGGAGAGGAGATTATATTCTGCATGTTAAAACTGAGTGGAATATTGCTTTAAGTAAGAGTTTTACACCAATCAATCAATCAATCAATCAATCAAAATACTTTATTCTTCCCTCAAGAGGTGAGTTCATTAACAACAAGAGATGACAATAAACAATCACTCATTCACATGAAGACAAGAAGAAAACAAGAGATAACACAGAGCCTCAGTCCGGTTCAGATAAACTGATGGAACTGATTAGTTTTATTGGTTCTAGCATCACAACATACACACTTTTTAATTGCAACTTTGATTCACTGATTACATTTTTTATTAAAAACCTGTTGGAGAGCTGGTAAAAAAACAACAACCTGTGTGTGCGTGTGTGTGTCTGTGGATGTGTATGTGTGTGTGTGTGTGTGTGTGTCTGTGGATGTGTATGTGTGTGTGTGTGTGTGTATGTGTGTGTGTGTGTGTGTGTGTGTGTGCGTGTGTGACTCACCGACATAAAAGATCCATACTCATATTTTCTCATCATGCAGAGGCAGCAAGAGTCTCTATCACAGTCTCTCCACGACATTCAGCTGTTCCATTATGAGCTGCACACACACACACACACACACACACACACACACACACACACACACTGCTGTGTCCGTTTGGCTTGCAAACATTATAAAAGTGTAACAGTAATTAGCTGTGGCATAATGAACATTTGGCCCTGTGGCGAAGAATAATGAAGCGGCGGTTTGTGTTGATCGGTAACGAGGCGGCGAGGACGAAAACACACAACTCTGACTTCTACTCTTATATACGGGACATGAATAATGATTATATACAGTGTGGAAATAAATATATATGCTGTATAGAAATAATTACCTTTAATATTTCTGATTCAGCCTCTGTTAAAGGAAAACTGAGCAGGATTTCCCATTGAAATAAACCGATTCAGAAATGATCCTCCATCATTCCTTCTGGTCCAGTGGTAGAGTGTGAGTGTGTGTGTGTGTGTGTGTGTGTGTGTGTGTGACTAGGTGTGTGTGTGTGTGTGTGTGTGTGTGTGTGTGTGTGTGTGCCTTCTGCCTGGACTTTATTATTCCTGAATGTTGGGGCGTTTCTGGGGTCGGTCTGTCAGCAGGTTTGTCCTGCAGCCAAAACCAAAACCAGCTGAATCCTTTTCTGTCTGAAAGCCGCCGGCTGAACTCTGATCAGAGGAGCTGAGTTGTGTCAGAGTGTGAGCTGCAGCTAGCTACTGTTGTTAGCTTAGCTGCTTTGTAGTAGAAAAGCTGATAGCTGGCTAGCTAAGCTAACCGGCAGCTACCTGTCCAACAGAACACAGACCGACTCTCACCTCCATCCTCTCCAGCAGCTGGAAACAACAGATTCACTCTGGTTTTGTCTTGTCTGCTTGGTGGTTTGCCTCACTGTAGTTTTTTTTTTTTTTTTTAACTGTTTTGAACCGTTCCAAAGATGCTCTATACACACAAGATGACGCATTACAAGCTGCGCCAATGGTATGAAATGGTTTACACTTCCTGTCTCCTAAGTGGGCGTGGCCACCTCCCTTCATTTTCTCCTCATTTGTCCGTCTGAAAAACGCCATTTTAGTGTCAGAATGTTGGGAAGATATGCGGCTTGTGAAAAATGGGTCCGATATTTACTTCGGTGACTACGGGGCGAAAGACTCGGTCATAATCTGCGCTCACGTTCACTTCTCCCGTTGGAGTGAACAGACTCAGGACCTGCCGCCAGTCTCCTAAAGGGGCGGGGCAGAGAGAAACCCATGTGACACAGATACAGGAAGTTGCGCTGTCTCGTTTCTAAACCGTCTCTGACCGTTCTGACCGCCTTCAGGGGGCGTGGCTTCACCTCCTGTTGAGCTGGGAGGAGGAGTCAACTTTGAAAATTGTGTTTACAAGCCGCAACTGACAGAATCCTACTCAGTATGACAACAGTACGAATTAAACTACTGTAAATGATAATAATATTAAATAGTGATGGAGGACAGAGGGTTTCTCTGCTGTGGAAACAGATGAACCTGAACAAGAGTTTAACCAGAGTGACCAGCAGCAGGTTACAGTGGATTTAGAGGGAAGCCCCGCCCTGATGGTTAATGATGTCATGATTGACAGCTGGCGGACCGGAGGCTTCATCAGTTCTGGAAACACATTACAGGTTTCTGACACCAAAACTAAAACGTCTCCTTCATCTTCATGTTTCACCTCCTCTTCTTCTTCTGCTGTTCGTCCAGCAGACAGAAGCCTTTAGAAACCAGAAGAGAGGGAGAGAGAGAGAGAGAGAGAGGGAGAGAGAGAGAGAGAGAGAGAGAGAGAGAGAGAGGAAGAGAGAGAGAGAGAGAGAGAGAGAGAGGAAGAGAGGGAGGTGGGGGGGCAACATGTTCATTAGTGTGGCTCCAGGAGAAGCTCCGCCCCCCACGTTAGCACTAGCTGGAGAAATGACGGCCATTGATCTTTCAGCCACCACTGTAATTAGCATGCTGTTAACGCCGCGTGTTTGAAAAACACGTCTAGCACACGCCTGCTCACCTTCATAACAACACTAATTATGAAAGCCGATAGCAGACGCCGCCTTGCTGCTAATGATTTAGTGGAGCCGCTCAGCAGCACCGACACTGATCCGGGATCTGTCCCGACTCCCATCTGCTGCTCCGCTGCAGCAGCAGGAGAAGAAGAAGAAAACAGAGGTGACAGTGAGAGGAATTCATCTGTCTTCATACAACCCAGAACAGCTCACACACATGTGGAGCCTCAGTGGAACTGAACCTCCAACCCTGACTGTTAATCTGTCTGTGAAGTCACATGAGGTCCAACCTGGCCCGGATAGAAACACGCCGCCTCATACGAACGTGTGTTTACTGGACATGGACGGCGGCGGCTCAGGGAATCTGAGGAGCCGATTGATCGCTCACTCCGTGTCTTTTATTCAAAAGTGCCACCGGCTTTTTTATATTAAAACAAATGGCGAGCGGCAGCAAGACGCACTAAAAGCGGTCGCTCTCGAAAAAGCGGCTGTTTAAAATTTCCATAAAAACGCCGGGTGACATGAACCACTTTGTTCTCAGCGGATGACGCGGATGAATTGCTGGACACAGTGTGGATAAATTGTGGAGACATTTGAAAAGGCCGGTTTCATGTTGATGTGCAGACGGGGAAAAGTAATTGGTTCTTTTAATGGATTCAGAACAGCCTGGATAGCAGCGTCCATCTTGTCTATAGCGTCTCCATTGTTGTTTTTACTCCTCCTTGGTTCCGGCTCACAGCTTGGCAACAGCTTGACGACAGCGTTAGTCCCGCCCCCGTGGCTCTGATTGGCTAATCGTTAGTCCCCCCCGGCGCTCATCGGACCGATCGTTTTTCAACCGAGAAACCTCTGTTTCATGTCACGATGCCAGACCAGAATCAGTCAGCTGGTGGAGTGGGCGGAGTCAAAGGTCTGGACCCGGGCAAACCAGACCCAGGAAAACAGGGCTTCTGCCAAAATACTGACGTGGGAGTGTCATGTGATCTCACTCTACCGAAAGACTCCCAGACTGTATTCTCCATGACTTTGGCGTCTTGTTGTCCTTCGTTACTTTCAGAAGCAGCTCAACTTCATCGTCTGTCCAGACAGAGAAGTGCGGCTCGCTTCTGCCTTGACAACACTGGTAACGACATAAAGGTCATGGGTCAGAGCAGATTTCTTCTTCTTTCTTTTTTCTGTTTTGCTATGTTTTATGTGTATCAGTGCGGACGGGACAGTTTTAGAAAACAGCCTGGAAACGCAAACGACACGAAAATGACGTTTTCAAATTTACCCGGACTGGTGTGGACAAGACCTGAGACAGCGGTGGAGAAACTGGGCGTCACAGTAAAGTGAATTTCCGGTAATTTTCCAGAATTTCCGTAAAGAGGCGATGTGGATCAGACTGGACGTGTTTTGGAATATCTGTCAGTCTTGTTGCTCAACTCTGATTTATCTGACAGAAGAGCTAACAGCTGGTTAGCTAGCAGCTGCTCAGCTAACATCAGATAATGTTATTGATCCGCTTTTTATTTCTCCTCACATGAAGCTTCAGGAAGCTTTTTACACACAAAAAAACACCATGTGAGCACAGCTTTAAACATCCAGACTGCTTCACTCAGAGCGGAGCATGAGGAGGCGGAGTTATGTTCTCCAGCTCTATGTAGACATAATGGGAATCTGAAAAAGATGTTCCCCACAAAACCCACAAAATCTACATTTACTTTTTTTTTATTTTGTGGTCCAAAGGCCACATTTACCTTGCTGTTGAAAATCTCATCAAACCAAATCATCAAATCATCAAAAATAGGGTAAAATCTGACCCACAGAGAACATTGGTTTTTAATAGTATGGCATGCAGCAATAAAACATTCTGGGGAGTTTTGTGGATCAAACCCAACCCAAACAAGAGTTAGAGTCAAGTTTGAGTAAAATTTTATCCACAGAACCACCCAGTATAGACTCTTTAATATTCTCTGCTGGGTCAGATTTGACCTGGAACACCACAGATGTAACAATTTTTTTAGAGACCTTCAAAATCAAATAAAATGATAACCATTGGTTTTGTTGTGTTTATGTAGCTGTTTTGAAGCCTTGTTCCAATAAAAAAAACTGGATAATATTTATGAAATATTTTAACTTGATACGAACACAGTAGAAGGGTTAATGTGTGTTAACAGAATATTGAACTGGGGAACTTAGGACCCTGGGAACATAGATACGCTCCCTGAGGAGGCAACACAGCCGGTCATGTGATATTTTAGACCAATAGCAGGCGTCACAGTGGCGGCTAGTCTGGAAGACTTCAACTGTTTCAGCCAGTCAGCCGGTTCGCCCTGCGGAGGCCGCAGCCAATGAGACGCTTCGTTTTGTCTGCAGACCTTTAGTCTGCATGAAGCTGCTGAATTCCTCTCTGCAGCGAGTCTCCCCTGCACCGCCTGGCTCCTCCCACCCGAGCCGCTCAGGGAATCGGACCCGCGACCCGGCGGCGCTCTTCTTCCTCCCTGTCGTCCCCTCCCGCCTTCTGACTGGATGTCGAACTCGTATTCACTCAGGTTTGACCCTCCATCATGGCCGCCGCTTGAATCCGCCTCCTGCGTCTGCGGGGTTCTGGGTAATCCATCATGTTGCTGTGAGCGCCGCGCTCGCTCCGCAGGCGGCGAGCCGCGACTCAGAGCGCCACCGGGCCGCCAGGAAGTAACATGACATGCTATGGATTTCATTATGTTCATAATTGCAGGTTTATGAAAGGCAGCGGAGCTGCAAAAAATATCCAACAACGAAACTGAGCTTCTGTCTTTAGTCTGAAATTCTCCTCGTCTACAGTCAGTGATTTCCTACATTTCCCAGAATGCTTTTTGACAAACCAGAGAAGAGGCGTGCACTTCTTGTGTTCAGCTGTTGGTTTTACTTGTAGGTGAAGAGAGTTTTTCCAGTCTAGAAAAATTGCGTCTCTCCTTCCTCAAACCCAGCCTGTCTCTCTGCTGCAGTGCATTCTGGTCTCTCTCCTGCTCCTGCAGTGCATGCTGGTCTCTCTCCTGCTCCTGTGGTGGAGAAACTGGTCTCTCTCCTCTTCTCTGATGGATCTCTCCCTGTATGATTGTTGAACGTCTCTCGGTGCAAAATGGCGGCTCTAGAAAGAAGCCCTCGCTCTTTGATCCTGAGGGACTGACACCAAAACCTGACGTTTACCGCTGAGGTTTTACATCCTGAAACATTTTCTCATATCAAACTGGAAACATCTGGAGGTGACGTCACCTCGTCTGTGATTGGCCGGTTATCCACCAAGAAAAACTGAGATGAGAAGAAGATAAATAATAGCTGTTTTTTGTTTAAGAGTTTTAGGTTCGATTTTTTAGGTTTTCAGTCGTATCTCAGCTAGTGACAGTGATTAGAAAGAAGGCAAATCTCTCTCCTAGTTTCAATTCTGTCTGTTAACTAAAGAACATTCTTGAATCGAGTTCATCTGCACTGGAAAAAAGTAGATCGGCACTTTTCACTATTTTTCAGAAGAAAAATACAGCAAACTAATACATGGACCCAGGAATGAGAAGAATATGAATAATAATATCTGTTTTTAAGAGTTTTAGGTTTGATTTTTCCTAGAAACAAGTGCCAATAATTAGAAACAGGACAGAAATTCTGCATTAGAAACCAGTAGAAGTCTCTTTCTCGGCACATCGACTTCTCACTTGTTTCCAGATGAAGTTTTTACGACTCAGTTCTGGATTAAATGACTTGCCTGTGATGGATATTTTTTATAGTAAATGTCGACTTTTCTCTGCCTCTAATGTGCTTTACCTTTCCTGACATTGCACCATGCAACCAGTCAGATTGACTTGTGAATTATGTCAAAAAATCCTGCAGATGAAAGAGTCCTTTGAAAGCAGCAGTAAAAGAAATCAGTCTTTCAGCCGCCGTTTGAACGCCGCTGAGGCGCTGCCAGATCAAAATCAGATCAAACAATAACATTTTCCTCTTTTTTGATTGTGATTAGGCCTTATTTTCTGACAGCCACTAAAATAATTGTGAAAGTAATGAGATACTGCCATTTTTTTTGCCTTCTCTCCTTTCAAATAATGAAAAGATGATGAAAATATCCGTGACTCCAGGAAGAAGTGGTGCTGGGTGGGAATAAGACTTCAAAGGGAATGATAAGCAAATGTAGCTGAGCTTTCATTCTGAATTAAGTCAACCAGTCCCTTTAATCAAATTGTTTCAGAGGAATCAAATGCAAGAAGGATGGAGGGAGAGAGAGAGAGAGGGAGAGTGAGGATAAATGTCTTCAGCCTTATTTCTCTTTAACCTTGTGAACTTCTCCTAACACCGCGGCTCCCGCAGGAGACGAGCTCAATAACAGCCTTTTACTTCCAGTTATGGTGATTTTTATGTTTCCGCTCGTCCCGCTGACCCCCGGGCGCCGCTCCCGCTCTAAACCCAGGAAGGCGTTTCAGAAATACGAGGTCGTCGGTTTGAAAAGACGGCTGTTTCTCTGCGTTCGTGGAAAGCCGCGGTTTTGAAGCTGCGTGGTTTTGACGCTCAGCTTCCTCTCGGGCATAAAGGGAAGAAAAACAGAGAAGAAGAGCTGCAAACACCGGCCAAATGTCTGTCTGCGAGGAGGCGAACTGATGGCCGGGCATTAGTCTGCCTCCGTCCGAGCCGGTTAAGGCGAGAGCTGCCATTACTCATGTCCTAACAGCCTGTAATGGAATTTTCCTCGGATGAGCAAAAGGTTGTCAAGCCGCTCGCCGCGGATCCGGCGGGCGAGGAGGAGGAGGAGGACGGTGGACAGGAAGTCTAACAGAAAGAGACAGAGCCTGCAGCCACAGAAGAAGAAGAAGAAGAAGAAAACACACCACACTGTGCTGTTACTGTCTGATGTTAACTTTAATTACATGACGTTCAGCAGAGAGCTTCACACAAACACAGTCTCACTGTTAAACCAGGAGCTGATCGCAGATCAGTTTGAAGTAGTAGATTTAGTAGTAGTAGTATTTTATTCAGTCATCACTCACAATACAATAAGTATAAACAGTATATACAATGTAATAATAATAATAATAATAATAATAATTTTATTTATATAGCACCTTTCAAGAACAGACGTCACAAAGTGCTTCACAATAAAACAAAGAAAGCAAAATAATAAACAGAGCAGCAGACATTAATATATATATACACAATCTATACAATCTAACTAAAAACTAAAAAGGCACAGGCAGAAGCATAATGCTTATATATGCCAATCCTACATTCTTATCAATATAAGCTACCCTCCAGAAATGAAAAATAATAATAAAATAAAAAATCATTCACAATTGTAACCCTCAAAAATAGCTTTATAAACCATTCTTTTGAAAACCAAAAGCAAGTTACACATTCTTAAATTTATATTATCATTGTTCCATAATTTAACCCCAACAATAGAAATACATCTCCTTTTAATCCCTTTTTTTTTTTAGCTTTTTGTACGGGAAACTTACAAACATCAAATCATATTTGCACTCCTGCACTGAAAAAAACCTTTGTAGTAGTAATTTATCTCAGGCCCTTTTAACAATTTTCCAAAATGTATGTACATAGGAATAAATAAATAACAATAAGGCATTAAATGAAATGGGACAAAACAAAATTGACCCGTACACAGTCTGGGAGTGACATTGTTTTAGCTCTGAGCATTATTTGCATTATTTTATAATATACCAAATAATTAAATTTCATAGCATGGGATTTTATAAACAGTGGATTAGTGTGATCATAATAACCAGCCTTATTAATAATACGTATGGCTCGTTTTTGTAGTAAGACTATTGAATTCATATTCTTACTACAAAAACGAGCCAAGTCCTGCAGCATCAGTACAGCAGCAGACAGGTGAGTGGGAGGGAGACTCTGTCCGTCTCTCTGTCCGTCTCTCTGTCCGTCTCCTCTGCCCGTCTCTCTGTCCGTCTCCTCTGCCCGTCTCTCTGCCCGTCTCTCTGTCCGTCTCCTCTGCCCGTCTCTCTGTCCGTCTCCTCTGCCCGTCTCTCTGCCCGTCTCTCTGCCCGTCTCCTCTGTCCGTCTCTCTGCCCGTCTCCTCTGCCCGTCTCCTCTGCCCGTCTCTCTGCCCGTCTCTCTGCCCGTCTCCTCTGCCCGTCTCTCTGCCCGTCTCCTCTGTCCGTCTCTCTGCCCGTCTCTCTGCCCGTCTCCTCTGCCCGTCTCCTCTGCCCGTCTCTCTGCCCGTCTCTCTGCCCGTCTCCTCTGCCCGTCTCTCTGCCCGTCTCTCTGCCCGTCTCCTCTGCCCGTCTCTCTGCCCGTCTCTCTGCCCGTCTCTCTGCAGGGACAAACTGTGATGGAGAAACCAAACAGCCTGCTGCTGGTTAGAGATTTTTACCGACCTGGATCACACCTGGTTCCTCTGCATCATTCAAATGAAAAATAATCATTCTAGAAACAAAACATTTCACATCCTGCAGTGGACTCAGGAATTCGTTTCAGTTCCCGTTCCAAAAAAAAAAAGTAACGTGAAAATCCACATTGAATTCAAAGCACATGTGCCTTCTGGACACGTTGGTTCTCATTTGTGAACAATATTTCTCACATTGTATTCTGAAATATGTGACAGTTTTTCTAGATGAAGTGTATTTATTTCACATTTTCACCTGCCATTAGATATGTGAATATCGGTTAAAATTTCAAATGCAAAGAGACAATTCAAGTGTCAAAGGGAAATTTCAGGTGTTCACATATGAAAACCAACATGTGTCCAAAAAGCACGTGTGCTTTGAGGTCACATGTGGATTTTCACATGTGACTTTTTTCTGGGTTCATCTCCCTCTGAAACGTCACGCAGCCAAACCTCTGTCTCAAACTAACTGGAGGAAATCGTCTAGTCAGAAAATGTTGGATAATGTCCGTCTGCAAGAACAAAATGTAACGTGAAGTTGTCGTTGAGCTTCAATAAAAACATAAAAAACGAGAACATGTATGATGAGAGACCTGACAGGTCCAGAGGAGCCGTTTGATTGGCTGCAGGACCCTCTGGTGTGTTCTTCTGTCCAGGTTTATGTGCGCGAACGATAAAAATGGATGAAAACTTCTGACTCAAGACTTGCTTCTGTTTTGTCAGCAGTTTTCTCTCCACATCAAACTGAGTGGATGAAGCCTTTAAACCTTCTTTTTTATTTATTACCTCCACCAAGGAGGTTATGTTTTCAGTGCCGTTTGTTTGTCTGTCAGCAGGATTACGGAAAAACTACTGGCCCGATTTTCATGAAACTTGGTGGAAGGGTGCAGCATGGGCCAAGGAAGAACCCATTACATTTTGGAGCGGATCCGGATCAGACTCACAAGCAAGCAATAATAGAACGAACCTTGGCGGAGGTCTGAGCTCTCAGAGTGCAATTCTAGTTTAACCTTTATTTAACCAGGCAGGTCAATTAAGAACAAATTCTTATTTACAATGACAGCCTAGCAAGAGGACAAAAGGACAAAACAAAAATAAAAAAAACACACGCAAAAGAAACTAAACAAAGAACAATCCAGATAAGACTATCAGACACAAATGTTCCAGACATCGCAGAGGCAGAGAAACCAACACAGCATGGGAACGGGGAAATAATCAAAACACACCAAACAAACAACCAAATAAAATTACAAGTCATGAAGCAGAACAGACAAACTTGTCAGTTAAAAGGCTGGGGGACAGCTGCAGGTGTGTGTGAACAACTCTGCAATAGAGTCCTTAACAGTAGTGAGGGAGATTTGTCCAGTTCTGAGCTCCAGCACAGGATGGATTGGCTGTTTAGCTTCGATCCATCAAACCTGTGACAGGCTGCGACGGCTTTAGTAGTCAGTCCTCTAACATCAGTAAAAAATCTCCATCTTAACAAGTCATTTAGTCTGTCATTGAGTCCTAAAGTCTTAATTTTCTTAAGACAAGTGAAAAAATCTGCCACTGGGGTTTAATAATTTCACTTGTTTCCAATGCAAATCAACTTGTTTCAATTATTTCTGACTTCCTGAAACAAGTGAAGCTGCAGTGGAAACAGGTGGAGTTATCTCTCCTCACTGCAGAATGCTTCTCCTGGTTTAAGAAAAATAAGATTTGAAGGGTTTTGTGCCAAAGGGACTGAAGCTGCTGCTGGATGCTCAGAGGAAGACGTGGAAGAGCGAGTGAGGAGGTTCTAGCAGCGCCAGGCTCCGCCCCTGGAGCAATTTGATTGGTTTGAAGCATGACGACAGCCCACAGAGGCTCCGCCCTTTTACAACCGTTCTGCTGGAATTTCTCCAGACCTGCGTTAGTTTGAGACACACACACACACACACACACAAACACACGCAGCAGAGGGGTCAGAGGCAACATGATCTCATACAAATACGTGAAATGAACCTGAACTCTAAAACAGCGATTTATATTCTGTGGAGATGTATTATGGGAAAATAACGTTCCTCCACCATGAACTGAATTACGTCCCAAAGGCTGGTTAATGGTTTAGGCAACTAAAACGACTCGGTTAAGGTTAGGGAAATGGTTTAGTCGGTTAAATAAGTCAAGTTTATTCATATAGCACAATTTGTACACAGGACAACTCAAAGTGCTTTACATGATTAAAAGAGAGAAATAAAAACAGAGATGGATAAGATAAAAGTAAATAAGTAAAAGTAAGAAAATTAAAAACAAGAAAAGAGTTTATGAGCGTTGAAAGTTAGAGTAAGGGCAACATTATAAAATCAGAGTGTTACAGTATAAAAATCTAAGTTCTGTCAATACAAGTAAATACATACATAATCCACACGCAGATATTTACATATATTTGGAGTTAAAGAGCTAAGAGTTTAATTATAGGCGATGGAGAACATAAAAGTTTTAAGCCTAGTTTTAAAAGTGGTATCAGTTGGAGCCTGTCTGAGATCATTTGGAAGTCTGTTCCAGTTGTATGCGGCATAGTAAGTGAATGCTGCCTCCCCAGGTTTTCTTCTGACTCTTGGAGCGGTTAATAGTCCAGAAAGAAAAGCGTTTGTTAAAAATTAAAATGTGACTTACAGTTGAAATGTCCTTTGTAAACGCTGGGACTCGAACCCCGGGCGCCCACATCGAATGTAAACTCATCGCCCGTCCACCACCCCCCCGACCCTGACCCTGACCCTGACCCCGACCCCGACCCGGACCCGGACCCCGTCCTCCACGCCCTGACTGGCCGCCATGCTGCTTCAGTGTGACATCACCTCTCGTTTACAGTCGTGTCTCCTTCATGGAACCGTTGCATGCTGGGAAAACGTAAATCCAACCCTTCACGCTCCACCGACACGTAATCTGCCGTTAACACGTCGCGTTCGGTTCATGTTTCCCCCGTGAGATCCGGCTGGTCGGAGGTCAGCCGGAGCGGCGCCCCGCAGGTCGACACGGCGACCTTTGCCGGGATCAAACCTGTGACCTTCCAGCCTGTCGGCGGCAGCGCTCTGACATTAAAACACGTCGCTGAAGACGAGGCGGCGGTCTGTGGCGGTGAGTAATTACTGATGTCATCCTGTCTTACCTAACAGTCTGCGTTACTCATATCTGCCTCTCTACCTGCCGCCTCCCACCTCCACCGAACCGTCTGAGCTCATAATGAACAAACTGCTCAGCTGGTGAGAAAACGCCTTCGGTGAAGATGGAAGCGGAACATGTGAGGAACCCGGCGGCGGCGGCGGCGGCGGCGGGTGTCATGGCCGACATCTGCTCCGCCGCCGATGTTGTAGCTTCTCTGAGAAAAAAAAATGGCATTGTTTGAATTTGCCATCTGTGACATTCGTGATGTTTAAAAACCCAACAAACTGCTGCTGGGAGGGAAAATCCACCCCAAGATTTAGACATTTATGTTTTTTAACTCTGTTTAAAACAGTTATTGGTGATGTGCTTTTTATTCCTGGGTCCATTTATTAGTTTAACAAAAAGTAAATGGTAAAACTTTACAATAAGGGTCACTAAGTTAAGGGTTAGTTAATGCTTAATAAGCATTAACTAACCCTTAATTAACAGTTAACTAATGTGTCTGGTAATAATTTACTAATGGTGTTCATGTTAACTAAGGTATTACTTTATACATTATTTAATAGTCATCTTTATAAACTATTAAATCATGTATAAATTAATACCTTAGTTAACATGAACACCATTAGTAAATTACACATTAGTTAACTGTTAATTAAGCGTTAACTAACCCTTAACTTAGTGACACTTATTGTAAAGTGTTACCAAGTAAATACTGTCTGTCAATGGGAGAACAATACTTCTACTTTTTTCCAGTCCAGATGAACTCGATTCAAGAATTTCCTTTAATTAATAGACATAATTGAAACTAGTAGAGAGATCTGCTTTCTTTCTAATCACTGTCACTTATTTCTGTAAAATTTTTGAAGTAGCTGAGATATGACTGAAAACTTAAAACTCTTAAAAACAGATATTATTCATGTATTTTCCATTCCTGGCTCCATCCAGTAGTTTGTTGTGTTTTTCTTCTTAGTGGATAACCGGCCAATCACAGACGAGGTGACGTCACCTCCAGATGTTTCCAGTCTGATATGAGAAAATGTTTCAGGATGTAAAACCTCAGCGGTAAACGTCAGGTTCTGGTGTCAGTCCCTCAGGATCAAAGAGCGAGGGCTTCTTTCTAGAGCCGCCATTTTGCACCGAGAGACGTTCAACAATCATACAGGGAGAGATCCATCAGAGAAGAGGAGAGAGACCAGTTTCTCCACCACAGGAGCAGGAGAGAGACCAGAATGCACTGCAGGAGCAAGACGAAAACTCTTGTCCACAGCTATGGCGTTAGGCCTGGGCGTCCGAGGCTACAGCCCCGAATGTTTTATGAAGCCCCGGATTTTTAATTTTTTTTTTTATAAAAATAAGAAAAATAAAACAATAGCCCCGGATCTGTTCATCTGTCATTCTGATCATGCATGATATCGTTGATCAAAAACGCAAGTACGTTTTGGGTCTCTGTGTCGTTCAACAGCAGATCCACTTCACACTACTTGGAATTTTGTGTGTGAGAGAGAGAGAGAGAGAGAGAGACGGTTACAGGGTTTGTCATTGTTGGCATCTGGTGGTAGGGAGCTAGCTAATTATCTAAGGCAAGACTTGAAGGTTATGGATAAGAAGCTTTTTCAAAAAGAAAAAGGATGAAGGAGGAGGAAGAGTCATCTGCTGTTGCTGCAGCAGCAGATGAGTCTGAGCTCAGGCTGGTGAAGAAGAGGCCGGGCTCTTCAGCGAGCTAGCTGCTCCAGCTCAGTGCTTCTCAAACGTTTTTGTCACAAGGCACACCATTTATGAAAACAGGTATTTCCAAGGCACACCTTTACATATGATTATAGCTATGTAAATCATCATAAATAAGACTAATTCCAAGGCACACCAGTGTGCGACGGCACACAGTTTGAGAACCTCTGGTCCAGCTAACCTGCACACTGTGATGTTAATGTGGAACATGGGCGAAGCATAGAAAGAAAGTGGGATGACCTTACTTTGCCTTTGTAGAATCCAGTTGATAAGTCTTCAAGACATAATTGCCCCTTGCCCTTAATGGCAACTTGCCATCATATATTACTTCTTTATTAAACTGGTCCTATAGTCACTATTCAACTCCTTTCACTTTCAAGTGATTGGCTAATGCTCAAAGTCTCGCGTACAAACACTGAATTTGGGAAAACTGCCTTCAGTTTCTGTGCTGCACACCTGGAACACTGTGCAACACTGAAACTGGACACAATTGGACGTTTGGGTCAATTTAAAACTATAATTGCAAACTGCACCACTCATGAATGTAACTGTTTTTAACTGTTTGGCTGTGTTCTGTTGTTTGTTTATTTGTTTTCTCGTTGGTTGTTTTTTTTCTGTGTATTTTACTCTGTACTCTCTGCATCATTGTAATGAGGGTATACCCTCAATGATCTCCGAGCTCTAAATAAAGGTTGAATGAATGACTGAATGAATAATTTGTTTCCCCTGAAGCATATGTATGAAGCATATGCATCTCTACAACTGATCTGGCGATTGAAAGTAATAAATAAATAGCAATAGAATGCTGATTGATGTACATCTGTTGCTGCATTGAATATTGGCCTGTAGCTGGAATCTGAGAGTGTTGCTGTGTTGTGTGACTGTCAGCTCATATGGAATAATGAGCATTGATGATTATTTAGCCTCTATGGGACAGAATAGTGCATTAATGGTTTGCTTTTGTATAATCTGACATTGGTTGGTGTGTTCAAATAATTGGTGAAGTCTATGTATAAAATAAATTGATAAATGACATGTGTTTATGATCTAATCATCACATCAAAAAATGAGAGATTTGGTTAGATTTTGGTTGGCATCTGCTGATTGCTTCCTTTTTATGGACAGGACAGGAGAGAGGAGGAGAGACCAGGAGGAGAGACCAGGAGGAGAGAGCAGAGGAGAGGAGGAGCGACAGACAGATGAGACACCAGAAGAGCTACTGGAGAGGTGAAGAAGAGGAGAGGATCAGATAGACACAGAGTTAACACAGTTTGTCACAGGTCAGAAGGAGCCCCTGTCACACAACAGAAGCAGAAGCTATGAGACCAGGGTTGGTCAATTTTCTAAATTGATCAAAGCATTGGCAACTTACAGTCTAGCATATGACTGCTTCAGCAACGTCAAGGCTCTTATTTTTTCTTTGGGTTTTACTCCTGCTGCTGAAAATAAAAATAATAACGAAGTTGAATGAGAACTCAGATTGCACTCATTTTGTTTATTCTGATTTCATGTTGTGAAAGCCGGCCTACGCACCTGACCGAACCTTTTGGTAGAGCAGTGTCTCACATCTTATATTCATTTTACTCTGAAATAACTTGAAAATGGTGCAATTATCGGGTGAAAATCGAAAGGTTTCTGGGCCAGGCTAAACCCCCAATGTTTCAAGATCCTAACAATGCCTCTGCTTGTTCTCATTGTATTTTCTTCATTTAGCTGACTCTTCTACACAGAGAGACTCGCTGAGGTCAACAGCAGAATCAGCTTCAGCTCCCAGATCACCAACAAGCAATCAATAGTAAGCAGGTCAAAGGTCAGCGGTCACAGCACCCACACAACAGATGGACCAAATATTCCTGAGCCTAAAGATGATTTGATAGAGTGAAGGAAGAGAAGGAAAGATAAATCTCTTCTGTCACAGTGGAAATAAGTGGCTCAGCAAAGTGAAATCATGGTGAGGATTATAAAATTCTCTCAGCCGTTGAAAATGAATTTCAAACCTTGATCTCTGTGCCAGTGAAGACAGGGACAAAGAATGTAATGTGAGGTGAATTGCACCTTTAAACCGCCCCTTTTATTCTAAGCCATTTCCTATTGACAGCCTGCTGGGACTCTGAATTGAAAGGGCATGATCTTTTCTGAAGGCAGACAGGGGATTGTACAGATACTATTTTCAGAACCACATCAAGCCAATTAGCACAGCAGCAGCTAAGCTGGTGCATGCTGGGAGCCTGTGTGAATGTATAAGTGTGTGTGTGTGTGTGTGTGTGTGTGTGTGTGTGTGTGTGTGTGCATGTCTGCTTTATGTAAGCCAAGCCATATGTGGCTGTGCTGCTGTATGTGGTTCTGCATCATGCTGCATGTCTCTCTCCAGCCATGTGGAGGTTAAAATTATCCCAGGCTCGTTAGCTAAAGCGTCCCCAGCGTCTGCTAATTAGCACATAATAGGACAGGCGCATCCGCCACAGAGGGGCCTGTAATTTAAGAATAAAGTTCATTTTCCTTCCAGAGGCATTCCTCACAGCCGTGACTGGGCGACTACAATTAGCCTCCTCTCCATTAGCATCGCTCATCAACCGTGAACCATCACTTATTATAAGCTAACAGCAGCGTTATTACAGAACATACAACGCTGGACAAATACGTTTCCCTCCCTGGGAGAGCGAGGAAGTGTGAGGTGTGAAGAGGAGAGCAGCAGCTGCATGCAGCTGCAAATAGAAAGTAGTTTAATCACATTTGGTTTGTTCTCTAATCACAGTTCAAACCATCCAACATGAGACGCTGCCATCTGAAAAATAAAACTCCTCTAATGAAGGAACAACTCACTACTGAATAATTAATATTGAACTTATTCATTATCTTGAGTCCTACACAAACAAAACAGCAAATTAGAAGATGGAATCAATCATGTCAGGTAACTATGAATTATCTTTTCTTTCCAGAAGGAATACATTAACCTGGATGAATAAGGTTGATGTATTTATATGTTAACTGTGTTAGCTGAGCTGAGAATCTGTTTCAGTCCAACAGACATTTCCACTTTATTTTAAAGCTCCCAAATTATAGGAATTAAAATTCTCCCGTTTATATATGATCAAACATATTTAATGAAGACATTGTTAAAATACAATTTTGTTGTATTTTCAGTAATCCTTTTTTCCAGGCAGTTTCAGACTAACTCCAGGAAACGCATCACAGCTGGACTCTGTCCTGATTGGCTCCCTCACTAAAGAATGAAATCTGTCCAATCAGCAGTTTGGAGCATTTGAACTGGAAAGCCTCCACTCAGCAAGGCAAGTTTTTTTTTATAGCACATTTTGTACACAAAGGCAATTCAAAGTGCTTTACACAAGGTATTTAAGACAGAATAAGATAAATACAAAACAAATAAGAGATAATAAAGTGTATAAGAAGAGAAAAAAAATAAAGAATTGAAATGCATAAAAAGAGAATAAAGATCAAGTTTCAGTAGGTTTACCTCATTTGAATTCGAGGAGCAAAATAAACAAAATAAATAAAAAAACTTGATTGACAGGCTCAGGATCTGGGTCGGCACGGGTCTGCTCTTAGTTTTCTAGGTTTTCATCGAATCTGATCGAAAATCTGTTGTTTCTATCGCTGAGTTTGTCTCATCGTCATATGGGACATATGACGATGACATATGGGATCCCCCAGGGCTCCATCCTTGGTCCCATTTGGTTTTCTTTATATCTGTTTCCCTGGCCATATTATTCATATTATTCATATTATGCATATCTCTTACTGCTATGCAGATGACACACAAATATATATATCGGTCAAAACCAATAATCTCAATAACCTGATCATTCGTCATAACTTTATATCTGCAATTAAGGATTGGATGTCTCAAAATGTCCTTCAGTGGAACAGAAGTTGTAGTTGCAGGCCCAGATCTCATAAACAGTAACATCAGTCCAGCCTGATGTCACACAAATACGTGAACTGAACACGACTTGTTAACACTAAATGACGTGTTGGTGGCAGGTAAAGTGTTAAAACTCAGTTTTCCCAGCAGGAAACGGTTCCATGAAGGAGACTCGACTGTAAGCAGGCGGCAGAGTCTCAGAGGAGTCAGGAGGTCGGTGCTCGACGGACAATGACTTCGTCAAACTTCAGCCTTCCCCAAAATGTCAGATCAGCTGATTCTGTATTTACTTTTAATTACTTCAGAGACATTCACAACTATGCAACAAGAGGCAGCTCAAAAGATTTTATTCTTTTTAGATTCAAGAGTTCAATGGGCAAAAATACCTTTTTATACTCGGCTGCAAATGAACAGAATAAACTTCCAGTATCACTGAAACTCACTGGAGCAGAGAGAAATTTTAAGCAGGTGATAAAGAAATGGCTAGCAAATAGTCTCTCAGAATAGGGACCTTGCACAAATTAACTTAGAGTTGTCCGTTTATGTTATTTCTGTTATGTGATTAAATGGATATTGTATTTGCACCTGTCAATCTTGCCCCCCCCCCCCCCCCCCCTCCCTTAGAGGATCACAATGGAAATAAGCCTGTGGGCTTTATTGTGTAATTTAATCCCCGACAGTTTGTAAGTGTATGTGATAACGGTCTTCAGGTGAAGCAGTATTATGTGTATTTTAAGATTGTCAAATAAATCTATCTATCTATCTACTTTCAAAAAGTGTCTTCAAACCAGCGTCTATCAAAGGGCTTTTAATTAACAGATTCATTTACTTTTAAATTGTTGCATTCCTTGATGTTGGTTGTCTGTACATTTGCTTGCTGTTTTAATGTTTGTTTGTTCTATTATTGTCACTAATCTTTTATTCTTTTCTCTGTGAAGCACTTTGTAAAGTTTTGTTCTGAAAGACAAACAAAGTTTACTTGCAGCTAACTTCGTATTGTGACGACTTCACATTCAGTTTAACTCATTCAATTCAACTTTGGACTAAACTACATTTATCTGCAGAACATCATGAAGAACTTTATTCTGATCCTGAGCCAGAGGAGATCTGAAGTCAAAATCATGTGCACAGAAACATAAAGGTGCAAACTGGAACCTAAAATGGTTCTTTGGAGTGATGCCATAGACGATCCATTCGTTGTTCCACAAAGAACCATATATGGTTCTTTTGGATATTCAAAGGATTTTAATTCTTAGTTATTGGATGTTGGCTGTTGGCTGATGGCACAAATGTGGAAAATAACCAAAAGCATATATATACTAGTATATATTGTGTATTGCAAATGAGGCTAAACAAGGGCAGATAAACAAAAACACAGTGCAGGAGTCTAAGCAAAGGAGAGCAGAAATGGTTCTTTAAGCAGTGGTTCTCAACGTGGGGTCCGGGGACCACCAGGGGTCCTTGAGGGAGTTCCAGGGGGTCCCTAGCAAACTGATTATCATTATTTCTTTTACAAGAACTTAACACAATTAGATAATGTAGAAGAATGATTATTTTGGTCATAGTTTCACTGATATCTCTCTACCTACAATACAGATAGTCATGGGATTCTGGACAAAATCATATCTAATGATGAAAATATTCTCTGATTTGGGTTTAAGAGACAAAATCTCATCAAATGGGGGTCTGTGGCCCTAATGTGGACTAAATTAGGGTCCTTGATATGAAAAAGGTTGAGAATCACTGCTTTAAAGGTTCTTTGTGGAACCAGACATGGTTCTTCTATGGCATCGCTCTGAAGAATAATTTCTGGCACCTTCATTTTTCTGTGTAACTGAATCATAACGTGCCGCCGCTTCCTCCTGTCAGCTGCTTCAGGAATAATCCACATCACAGCAGACTGATGGACTGATGGACTGAGTGTCTCCTCAGGGTCTGTAATGACCAGGTGAATATGTCTTGTGTCCCAGTCTGTGAAATCAATCCTCCTTCTGCCGTCTCTCCTCACCAGAGGAAACATAGATATGTGTTAGCGTGTTGCTTCTCGGCGGTGGCTAAGCGTGTTTCCCTACTGCGGCGCGGCGTTCCGGACCCGGACCTGGACCCGGACCCGGACCCGGAGAGGCGCGGCCCGGCGGCGTCCGTCACCTCCGGATCGATCCCGCCGCCTGCTTCCTCTCCTCCGGTCGCCCGCTTTGTACAAACAACACAAATTAGAGCAGAAAAGAGGTTTTGCAGATTTTTGTGATGCTCAAAACACAAGTCTGTCTGCTTTGTAGAGGCTGATCCAGATCCATCATCATTATAGCCGGTAGGAGAGAGAGAGAGAGAGAGAGAGAGACTGAATTGTTATTGAACGTTTGTCTCTTATTGCTGGTAACAGTGATATTTATAGATCTTGTTCAATTATTAGGAATCATCTTTTCATGTCTATAATATTTCCTGAATCCATACGCTATAAAAACACAGGTAAACTGGTTTCTGTCCTTTCATGTCAATAAAACAGATCTGAATTCAACTGATGGAGAGAAAAAGAGAGAAAGAGGCAGACAGAAAGAGAGAGAGAGACACACAATATGTAACACTCTGCCATGATATTAGAGAAAAAATGAATTTTAATTAGAACTTCTTGAATATTGTAACACTATGTAGTTACATTTCACATGTATGACCATTGTTAGTAGAATCTGATTATTTACTTTGTAATTTGTAATTTTATTTTTTATTTTATTGTATTTTTTATATTATCATATCTCTCCGGTTAATACAAGACATTGGATTGCATTGAATCTAATTGCCTAATTGTACCCTCTTTTACAATTTTAACATATTTTATGTATGTGTATGTATGTATATACGTGTATATATGTGTATGTGTATGTATACTACATATATAATTGTTTATTGTTCTGCTTTGGCAATAACGGTTGATTACCATTCATGCCAATGAAGCTTATTTTAATTGAATTTAACTGAGAGACAGACGAAGAAGAAGAAGAAGAAACAGACTCCTGCTGAAACACTGGTACTACAGGATAAACCACATTATAGAAGAAGAAGAAACCGCCCAGCAGACTGATCTGGTATCTGATCCTGAACAGAACAGAGGCGATCTGATCGGACGCTCGGCAGAAACGAAGAAAGAAGAAAAAGTTATCGTGACGAAGATGAGCTCACTTCCTCCTCAGATGGAAAAGTGATTTATGAAATTCAGTTTAATGATGAAGAAAAACTCAAACTGTTGATGAGCGAAGCAGAAACAGACAAACCGGAGACGCCTCCTGACTTCATACTGCTTTAAACTGGTTTTTATTTCACCTTTATACACCAAGCTGAGACCCGGCCAAGACCGCAGCAATGAAACATAAAGTTACAGATGATACAACAAAGAAAATAACTTACAAAAATAGAAACATAAAATTATATCATGTCAAATACAAATTAAAATCAAGTGCAATAAAATGTGGATTTGGGGTAAAAGAACGAACAGTCTAGACAGTCACAGCTGAATGTTTCTGAGCTTTTTAAAAAGTTGTTAGATCAAATTTACTTTCCATCATACTGTCCTTTATACTGGTTTGAACTGGTTTATACTGGTTCACTTTCCATCTGACTCATATATGTTTTTCTTTTTAATCACTAATTAAAAACTGAGTCTGCCGTCAGTCAGTCTGCTTGTTTCTGAGCAGGCAGCAGGGAGACAGAACAAAGATCAACTGCTCATTTATTATATTCTATTTTATCACATCTCCCTTTGTAATTGAAACTTTGGCAATATTAATTTTAACATTCATGAAGCAAATTGAGTTGACAAAGAGAGAGAGACAGAGGGAGAGAGAGAGAGTGAGACAGACATATCAATTGTATATTTAAGTGTGATTACTGTTATTTGAATTTGTTGACTTTGGTTTGACAATAAGTCCTTTTGTATTTCATGCCAATAAAGCAGCTTGAATTAAATTGAATTGAGAGAGAGACAGAGAGAGAGGATTTACAATGTGAACTAGTACACTAACACACACACACACACACACACACACACACACACACACACACTGTTTTGGAGGTGTGTGATGTTCTGGTCAAACTGGAACTGAGATCCAAACAAATAGAAAATCAACTTTTTCAGGGATGAAGAAAACAGTTGTGTGATTTTCTCACTGACACTCGTTCTTCAGATGAAGTTCTTCAACTCGAGGCTCGACAGAAACGATCCTGGAGATAAAAAGAGATAAAAAGCTTGACTGCCGGGTTGTCGGTTCGATTCCCTCATGCTCAGACTTGGATAAATGTTGATATTTTAAAATCCACAGAAACAGTAAAATAATGACAGGAGAGAGAAAGCGGGTCGTGTCGGACGGGCGATCGATTGATCCCCGAGCCGCGGAGACTCACTTCCTCTGGCCCCGCCCACCTCAACCTTTACCGCCACTGGTCGACAGGTCCATCAATCAAAACGACTGACAGCTGCATCAGCCACTCATCTGCTGATCGATAGGATGGATTTTCTCTCTCTTTGCCTGGATATTATGACATCTGACGGCGAGGTGGTTATTATTCCTCCATCTGAGACGCACACACACACACACACACACACACACACACACACACACACACACACACACACAGGAGAGTGGAGGTGGAGATCAATCACGGTGTGTTGTCTTATCAGCTCCGCGGCTCAATAACACTTTGAATGAACGATGACTGAGGAAGATTCATCTGATGCAGCAGCAGCCTGCAGACAGACAGGAACACACAGGATCAGAATCCAGTTCAGATCAGGAATCCAGTTCAGATCAGGAATCCACTTCAGATCAGGAATCCACTTCAGATCTGGGGCCGGATTCACTAATGTGTTCTTAAGATAGATCTTAAGAAATGACATAAGAGGAAATTTTAGGAAGTTCTTAAGAAGGCTCTTAAGTGCAATTCCTCAATATTTTCTTAGTAACAGTCTCATTTCTTACGAATTTCTTTAATTTTCCTACTTAAGAACTTCTCAAAATAGGGCCTGAATTAATTCTGGTTAATAAACTTTAGGCTTACTGCCATTGAGGCTAGGAGACAAGGCTAGGAGGCTGGGAGACAAGGCTAGGAGACAAGGCTAGGAGACAAGGCTAGGAGGCAACCCAAAGTGCTTCCATCTACAAAACAATTGGGGAAAAATCTATTTAGAGCAACTAGAGCAAAGATTTAAACATTGGTTGCTGTTGGTAACTGTAAAATTTGCAGCTTATTTCCAACAGACATGAGACAGAGGCCTACCTGGCCCTACACCAAATAAAGCTTTACAATAAATGTTCATCTTAATGTTAGGTGTAGGGGAACCTATGAAGACTTTGAACTATAACCTACTTGTCTAAAATGTGTTTAAATATATGATATTAGAGGCTTACCTTTTCACTGTAGGAGTTTTAAGACAGGTGAAGGGCCGTCTGAAAGTTAAGAAAAAAATCAACAACAAATTTGAGAACTTTCATTTCAAGAATACCATTTATTCCTAAGTTTTTTCTTAGGAAGAAACATAAGAAGAAACTTGAGAAAATATATAAGAACTGTTTTTGAGAATAGCATTTTTTCTTTTTTCTTAAAGGTCCCATATTATGCTCTTTTTAGCTGTTTAAAACATTTCTCAGTGGTCTTTAAAATAAGGTTATGAATTCTGTTGCAAAAAAACACCCAAATCCAGGCTCTATGGGGCCTCTCCATCCTCTCAGTTTCTCCCCTCATTAACTATGCGCTGTTCTGAGTGGGCGGGGATGCTCTGATAATGAGGCGCTGCTCTGATTGGCCGCCTGATCGGCTGGGTGAGGGGGGAGGGTGCAGACGCGGAAAAACTCCAAGACCAACATGGCAGCTGCTTGTAGAAGAAAACTCCGTGACAGAACATGTAAAACCTACATTTTTGAGGCGGAATCTGTCAACCGAACAAGGTTCGGTTGACATGCCATCTACCATTTGGACATATGACTGTCGTAATTTATGCCAGTGTTACTCAGCTATAACGCTAGCTCAACAGTTTTAGAACTATAGCTGAAATATTCAAAAACTGCATCTCATGGAGGCCTGCTGGTCATTCCCCCTGTACATAACATCTTACCTCTTTTTAGAGTTGACACCTTTGTTTGTCCTGTACATTAGGTTGTACAGTACTCACATCTACTCTAAATTGTCTGTGCTAATAAACATATAATATAGATAAACGTAATTGTCAGTGTAATGTTCGTATAAAGCTTGCAAAATTCAATAACAGTTACCCTTTCTCATTCCTTAGGTTACCAGAAGAATGAAGCAGCTTCAGGATCCACCTACATGCGTGTTGATCATCCTGGTCTGGAGCCTGTATGTTTGAATGTGTTCTCACTACAGAATGCAATGAACATTTATAAAGCAGACTACGGGCCCTTACAGCTTAGAGGTAGAGAGCAGTAAGTTTCTTTTATGCATTCTGTGCATGAATTGATTTGAACATGTGACTTTGGATAATACTTTACATGACAATAAATTTGAGTAAAATAACTGTGTGTTGTTATACTTTATTACACATCCATGTAGAAAAAACTTTAGCACACCTAAAAGTCTTTTAGTGACAGGGGCATAGGACAAAAGTTACTGAAAAAGTAATATAATCCAACAGACTGTCTACACTTGCATGGTGCTTTATTACATTTCAGTCATTGAAATGTAGTAAAGCACCATGTAAGTATAGACACTGTGTGGGATTATATATGTTTTTCCCTTTACACACCCATGTAAATTAATTGTGAAACCAATAAGTAACCACAACACTGACTGTTCATACAGAATAAAATTATTTTATTTTAGAAAAGGTATAAAAAAGGCACATGTAGAAACATAACATATTGCTTATAGAGGACCATACTGGGCTGCTTATGTTACAAAATCTACATCTGTGAGTGTACACAGGGTGTATCAATCACAATAATGATTTATAATTTGATGTTTTTAGTTATCTTATGTATTCGTGGAAAACACCCAACTACAACCTGACCTCATGCCAGATAACCAAAACAACAATAGAAGAGACTAAGTATTCAAATGAAATATATTGACAGTATGTGTACCCTCTTCTCAGTGTCTAGCCTACAGATCCTTTGTCATCTAGTGCTGGGGCTTTCTAGGTCTCAGGGTCAGAGTATTGATACCAGTGTGTGTGGTGCTGTGCAAATGCTGTGAGCTCCCTGATGCTGCCAGCTGCGTCGGGTTCAGACTGCCCAAGAGGCAGTCTGAACCCGACGCACCAAGACACGTGGCTGCAATGACGTCCTCCTTGGCTGGCCTGTCAGACTGGGCGCACAAGTCTTCTGGGATGGGGATCTTCAAAACCTGGCTCACATGAGGTGCAGGGTCCTGGAAGACTTGATCAAAGATGAGGTCCATCAACTCATCGACATAATCTGTGGAGTAACAGAAACACAGAAGTCATCAGTTGTTCCATTATAAAAGAATATACATTGCATAGTGTGGCCTGACACTGGTGAGTCGCAAAATGTGCAATTTTGAGTCATAAATTATTTTATACTATAGTTTATACTTTGTTATAACATTTGTATATTTATTTAACGACTGTCTGAGATGTGCTGGTCCCATAGCAGGGAATAGCAATGTTTAATGCAACCAATTATCTCATTGTCATATTGTTTAGGATATTGCATCATGAGTAATACCTACACCTTACAATATACTGCAATCCAGTAACATTACCACAAACTACAGCCTCAATAATTACCATGTAGTTGGTTCTAAACACAGTCTCAAGTAAAATAGGACATTACAATCTCGAGAAAGGTAGCATTTATTGTAGTCTCTTGTTCAGGTTTTCTAGTTATTTTTTGCCACAACCCCAGCTGATTACAAGACTAGAGTTACCAGACTAGGTGCAAAGACAGAACGTGAAATATTACATGTCATCAGCCAGTAACTCCTTTCCATTCATTTGGCGTTAGAAGTGAACTGTTTGCGGTGACCAGAGTCCCCGATAAACAAAGTACTGTTCGAGTTTTGCCACGTTAGGTGCGGCTGTCTAGAAAGGAGATGTGTCCGCAAAGTGAGCCAGAGGAGCTAACCTTAGCTAACGCTAACGCTAGATTAGCACGCCGCTAACGGCAGTAATTCCTAGCCTGGATGATAGTAGCTTTGTCCTTTCGGGGCCTGGTTAACTAGACGATTGCTAACTGTTGTTGTCGTTGTGGCCAACAGGCTTCCTCGTATTCACAGGCCCGCATCAAACTCCGTCCCATCGGGACTGGAGCTAAATCGCTACCCGATGCTAATCGGACTGAAACACCATAAACTACCGTATTCATTTCTCATTCTCAAGCTACGTTAGCGGACACATCTCTCCACACAGGGCAACTGATTTAGCAACAAAGCACCATAGACTGTGTTAAAAAACAAACATGAAAACAATGTCGCAAACAAGCAAATGGAACATAACTTTACACACGTTAGCAAACCTCGACATGTTGTCAAGCCCAGCTGACTGCACCCAACTGTAAATATCATCACAAAGTGGCGACACTTACCGATTGCACATTTGCTGTTTGGCCACATCCAGTTGGGATAAATCCATCTTCCATCTTCCAGGAGCAGTGTTGATGTAAATCCTGCTTTGTATTGACACTCGTTTACGAAGCAGTCCGAGGTAAAGCGGTTAGCACAAACACGCAAATTTGGACTAAGTTTACTGTAGTCAGAATGTTATTGTAAAAAAATATATTTTTATCTTCCGATGCTGAGAGGCAGTGTAGAGCTCCGTGTTCAGCCTTGAAGCCAACAACGGAACATTTAGCATGTTTTGCTCTTGCTTTTGACATCTGCTAAGCTGTAGCAGCGAAGGAAAACAATGGCGGCCGACAGCCCACAGAGAGCAGAGAGGAGTGGGAGTGGTTATCCACCATGGAGGTCGGCGTATGCAAATTGCTCCCCTTTAGACGTCACAAGGGGAGCCAAATCAAAACGGCTCGTTTTCTGGCATGTGTTCCCAGGGAGGAGGCTAGGGCAACAATGCAGAGGCATTCACTTCTCACATTCTGGGGGTTGTTAGGTTGAGGGATGACTAAAGTATATGTGTATGGGCAAGGAAAAACGTGTTTTTCATAATATGGGACCTTTAAGACTAAAGTTAAGAAAAAAATGGCAATTGAGAAGATTTTTTTTCTTAAGAAGGTTTTGTGAATCCTTCCCCTGGTTTACTGTCATTTAACACAGTGATGATGGATGATGACTGAGCTCTGTCTTAACATTATTTTATATAACCCTAACCCTACATTACAGAATGTAGTTTAGACCAGTGTATTTATTTATATTATTTTACATTAGATTACAGAATGTGGTTTACTTTACATTACATTCTACATTAAGAATGTCACATCAGACCCTCCATCACTAAAAATGTGGATGAAAGAACTGTCAAGTTGTCTTGGATTGGAGAGACTGACATACATTGCTAAAGAGAAACAAAAGGACTTTAGTAATATTTGGAACCCAATTATGGACTTTTTAGAAAATACAAATATGGCCTGAATGAGGAAGGGAAAAGGAAGAGTGTATTGACAGAAGACTGCCTTTTTTTTTAATTTTTTTTATATATATATATTTCTTCTGTTACTATTATTATGTTTCTCTCAATTTTTTGTCTTTCTCTGTTATTGTTATGATTATTATTATTATTATATGTATTATATATACTGTATATATTTAATTATTTATTTTTGACGCGTGTATGAGTAAGGATGTACGTGATGTGTTGTCTGTTTTCAATTGTGAAATTTCAATAAACATATTGTTAAAAAACCCCAAAAAACTCTCCATTCACTGCCATTGTCCAGAGGAACAGTCTGAAACGAAACGAACAAGCAGATTCTGACAATATATTAAAATTTTTTTTTTTAAATGAATCTCTTTCTTTGTGTTTGTTAAACATTTCAGTTTGAACAAGTGGAAAATTGAAATCTGGTCGGAGGAAACTTATGGCGATGGAACAAAGAAAATAACACATTTATCAATAATTGCAAACAGGTGAGGGACTTTTTTTAATATATTGTCAGAATCTGCTTTGTCCTGTCTCCCACTTGTTTCACCTGTTTACAATTATTGGTAAACAGATTATTTCCTTTGTTCCGTCATCATAAGTTTCCTCCGACCAGATTTCAGTCTTCCACTTGTTCAAACTGAAAGGTTTTGTTTATGTGCTAGAAATGAACGGAGAGAGAAAATAAAACACAATTCTCCAGTCTCCTCTACCGGAGCAACAGATCACAGAATCACTGATTTGGGGGTTTTATCATGGAGGAAGAGACACAACCCAAAAGACTCAGAAGAGTCACAAACCTTTAAGAGAAGAAAGAGCGTCTCAAAACGTCTCTAGACACTCAGATCCTGTGTGTTCAGACGTTTGAGGACATCTCAGGACATCTGAAGACCTTTAAGGACATCTGAAGACCTTGAAGGACATCTCAGGACATCTGAAGACGTCTCAGGACATCTGAAGACGTCTTGTGATGACAGTTTGGGACGGACGGATGTGTCGGTATGAAGATAAAGGCCGGCTCCAGAGGCTCGGCCGGTCTGTCTGGACTTCAGCTGCGGCTCATGGCAGAGGAACACAGGCTGAGCTTGGCATTAATATGGATGCCCACCAGGCGCCTTGTCCTTTCCCTTCTCTTTCTCTTTGTGCGTGCCACCAGCCTCTGTGTGCCAGTGAATAGCATTAACAACATGGCAGCTACCTCCGGCCATGCCAAGGTCATTAATAAACATCCTCAGATGGCTCATAATGATTCCCTACAGCGGCGCTCTGGAAGCGGCTCGGTCTGGAGAGTGTCGAGTCGAGTTTCCGCCGCACAGCTCTGTTTCCCTCACAGCTTTCACTTCATTTACCAGCTCACACCGAGCAGCACATTCAGTTCCACTCCTACATTAACAATGTCACATTAAAGACCGATAGAAGCAGAAATGTGGTGAAATGAACGGCATGTAGAAACGTTTCCTCTGGTCTTCTGAGGCAGTGATTCTCAACCTTTTTCATATCCAGGACCCTAATCCAGTCCACATCAGAGCCACAGCCCCCATTTGATGAGATTTTGTCTTTCCGACCCAAATCTGAGAATATTGTTATTGTCAGATAGGATTTTGTCCAGAACTCCATGACTGTCTGTATTGTAGGAAGAGAGATAACAGAGAAACTATGATCACAACAGTCATTCTTCTGCATTCTCTAACTGTGTTAACTTCTTCTAAATTAAGTAATGCTGAAGTTGAACACTTTATCGATTTGCTGGGGACCCCGTGGAACCCCCTAAAAGGCCCCTGGTGGTCCCCAGACCCCACGTTGAGAACCACTGGTCTAAGGCACATGCCATGTAAACGTGTCGTGCTGGGTCTGAGTCCGGATCAGAACTTTTCTCACGTCGTCCCTCTCTCTCCCAGCCTTACTTGTCTCTCTTCACTGATGTCCATCTAATCCAATAATGTGAACCATGAGCAAAACCTGAAGCTAACCTGAAGCTAACCTGAAGCTAACCTGAAACTAGCCTCCTAGCCTTGTCTCCTAGCCTCCTAGCCTTGTCTCCTGGCCTCAATGGCAGTAAGCCTAAAGTTTATTAACCAGAATTAATTCAGGCCCTATTTTGAGAAGTTCTTAAGTTGGAAAATTAAAGAAATTTGTAAGAAATGAGACTGTTAGTAAGAAAATATTGAGGAATTGCACTTAAGAGCCTTCTTAAGAACTTCCTAAAATTTCCTCTCATGTCATTTCTTAAGATCTATTTTAAGAACACACTGGTGAATCCTGATCCTAATCCAGTGTTCCTCTGCAGTTCGGAGCTGGATCGTCTCTCTGCTCCGTTTGACCTTCTGTCAGTCGGCTCATTTTAAAATCTTTTCACTTTTCTGATGCAAATGAATGAAATCCTGAACAAACCTGCGGCTGAATATTTTAAACTCCAACATGTCTGGATTTTTAAGTATTTGCTCTTCAGAAAGTGACTTCCACTTCGTGCCTTTCTAGTATCGATTCCATCTGAGCTTCAGCCCACAGTGTTTCTTTAACAGGTATCGCTCTCTCCCTCTCTCTCTCTCTCTCCCTCTCCCTCTCTCTCTCTCTCTCTCTCTCTCTCTCTCTCTCTCTCTCTCTCTCTCTCTCTCTCTCTCGCTCGCTCTCTCTCTCTCTCTGCGTAGAAATAATTAGTGTTGAAACAGAGGGAAGCGGCTCTCCGGCTGCTGTTCTGCCTCTGCCTCACACATGAAGGGAATCCCAGCAGCTTTCATGTTGCACATTAAGAAACAGGAACAGAGGAACGCTGAAGAACCCTGGTCTGTGGGAGGAGAACATGTTCTGCCGTCCTCCGGTGTTTGAAAGGCGTGCGGCGGGGGAGAGCGTGGAGAGCCGGCCCTCGTCCTCCAGCCGCTCCGTAATTACCTGAACACACAGCGCAGAAACCACAGCGAGATGAAGAGACGTTTTATCTCCTCCGCTCCACAACTTCTGCCTCCTAATTGCTCGTTCTCGCTCCCGTTCCTCCGCCGCCGAGAGCCGGGAGCCGGGAGCCGGGACGACAGGCTGGGTGGGGCCCAGAGTGTGTGTGTGTGTGTGTGTGTGGGTGTGTGTGTGTGTGTGTGTGAGTGTGTGTGTGTGAGGGCGAAACAGCAGGTAGTCTCTTCAGAAGATTCACACAGATATAAAAAAACATCGTCATCATGTAACATGGCTGCTGTATCTGTCAGTAAGCTGATGCACTAATTATAATTATAATTATAATAATAAATAACAATACGCTTTATTTATATGGCAGGTGTGTTAGAGCAGAGTTTACAAAGCACTTTACAGGAAGACATGAAAATAAGAAAAGTAAAATATAGAATGTGGAGATAAAATAAGAAACACGAGCGAGAGAAAATACATTAACCCCCCTCCTCCCTCTGGGGCACCCACAGACCCCAGAGCTAGACCTTCTGTCATATCTCACAGGTGCTTTATTCTATCATTCCAATTTTTCATGACTTTGTCAATCAATTTGTTCCTAATGACTTCATATCATTGTTTTCTGTTTCTGTTTTAATTAGTGCTTTTCAAAAATACCAATGTATCAAAGCACCCAATTCCGCCTATGCAGTTTTCATAGATGGAACTATTTACTGAGTTCATGTTTGCCATGGGTCCTAATTTAAAGTGTCACACACTATCGGGGGGGGGGGGGGGCACTCTGTCAGTCATTTTGAAGGAGACAGACACAGATGCAGCAGACAGATTTCCTCATGTGCTCTGTGACCCTAAATACTCTCTCTTCCTAAGGTCAGATGATGTTCAAAGTCACAAATACAATACAACATTTAATTAACTGTAACTTTCCTAACGTAATAATAATCTATGTTTTTCCAGATGACATTAATTACATAACTAATAATGTTTTGAGAAGAAATAAGTTAATTTTGCTATGATGGTTTCTTACAGTAGTTTATTCTTGGGGACCCCAGTCGGCAGGATGTTAAATCTGTTGGTAGGATGAGGGTTAAGGAGGATAAATAAATACATAGATGAACTCAGATGGAAGAAACAGAAGAAATAATAAACAGCAGGATCAAAAATAATGACATTAAAGTGAGTTTTAATGTAGGTAGACAGGTGGATTTCTGTGGCATCAGTCTGACTCCCATCAGCAGAGAAACTTCTTCCCTCTGGTCTGTGATCATTCTTCAGTCTGATCGGTGAAACTGACTGTATTCTCTCATTATTGATCATTGAAAACAGGAAGCTGATCAGACACACAGGAAATACATCATCATGTTCCTGAGGAGGAGAACCGGCCTCGGACAAAAATGTGCAGCAGGTAAGGCGACAGAACTGAAGAATAAACAACTTAATCTTGATTGATTGATCATTGATCGATTGACTTTATTGGCTATACAACAGTCAGTCCCAGAGGAGAACGGGTAAAAGAACTTAAACACTTCATGTTTCCAACATGATCCTGGATGGAGAACATGAAGAGGAAAAACACACAACATACAATATTACATTAACAGTACAGTTATATTTAGTACAAATTTCCATACTGTGTGGCTGTCTGTTCTTAAAGTTCATTTAACATGTTAAAGTTAAAGTAACATGAAGCTGGAGGTTAATACAGAAAACAGCAGGAACAGACAAACGATACGATTCAATACCTGATCTGAAAGTGGAAGGAAAAGTGAAAACCAGAACTGAGTCCTCGGCCAAGTCAGTGTTCCTGGACGGGGAAAGTCGGAAACTTTTGGCATCCAGCTTAATCCAACGCCTCTTTGATTACGTTAGCACATCCTGGTACTGTAGTCTTCCCAAGCTGTGGAAGATAAAACTTCAGGTCTCCCAAAATAAACTGAGTGGTCCTAGGTCTCGGTCCACGAGAACACATAGGGAGGAACCGGTTCATGCAGCTGAACCGGCTCCCTGTGGAGTCCAGAGTGACACAGCTAAAACTCTGTCAGGTTCACAGAATCATAAATGGTGTAGCCCCAAATTACTGATTAAACTTCTTCCCGCAGGTCAGAGAGGCTCACAGGCACAACACCAGGTCTAGTGTAGCAAATGTGAAGCTGGTAAGGATCAGGAGCCAGATGGTAAAAGGTCTTTCAGATACTCGGGTGCCCAGGAGTGGAATAAGGTTCCTAACAGCATTAAACAGACTACAGACCCAGTCAGGTTTAAGGCAAAACTGAAACACTGGCTTTTAGATAACGTTTCCCTGTGAAGACAGTGTGTAGGCAGAGCCGGACGCAGCTCATTTAATGGACCAGTTTAGTATAATAGGAAGTGTGTACTTTAGCCTGCTGTCTGAACAATGCCTGTTAATGCCCAATGTGAATATTTTCTGTTCATTGATGTTTTTTGTGCTTTTATATGCCGCTAATGCCGTACTCCACTATCTCCACACACACACACACACACACACACACACACACACACACACACACACACTCCTTTTAAAGTGAATTGTCAAATAAATAAACTCAACTAAAAAACCTGAGGTTCATGATTCAATACAACCAGGATACGATGTGATCAATTAAAGTTCAGAGACAAACAAAGTCTGACTGTGCAGAATTCTGTTTATTTCTGAGACTCGAATCTTTCCAGCGATGCCATTGGCTGCTAGAATGTAAACAACAATTTAAAAATGTCATTACAAAGTGACAATAATATAATTTGGATGGAGAGCTTGTGAAACTGTGATGGTCAAGAGTCTCATTAGTGATTACTACAGCAGAATAACATGGAGCTGATATCACCATTCATGTTCCTGACAGCAGAATAACATGGAGCTGATATCACCATTCATGTTCCTGACAGCAGAATAACATGGAGCTGATATCACTATTCATGTTCCTGACAGCAGAATAACATGGAGCTGATATCACCATTCATGTTCCTGACACACCATACAGACTGTCATGTTCTGTATTGAGATATATTGAATATTGATATATCGTCCCATCACTAGTCAAATACCATAAAAAGATGAGGAAGGATGCGGCGACGTTGTTACCGTCTTCTTCTGGTCTCTCCTCCAACATGGCCGGTGTTTCTCTCCACTCACTGCTGACGTCTCTCCTCCATCTTTCTACTTTACTGCTAAAAGAGAAACAACATTGTTCTCACACCTAATACTCCTGTAGACACACCTGTATTTTGTATTTTGTGTATTTGCGGATGTATTTTTGTGTATGTATTTGTGGGAGTATTTTATGTCCTTTTTTCCCGTTTCTTATCTTTTTTTTCTTTCTTTTCTTTTCTTTTTTCTATTTTAACTTCTTAAAAAAAAAAAGCCTCCTGTGGACAGGTGTTGTAAATTAGCGTTTCGCTACAAACACTAAACACAGAGCATCCGGTCCTTGTGCATAAATGTATGTTTCAATTCTAACGCTGCTGTGATGTCCATGTCAAATCAAATAAACTTCACTTCACTTCACTTTTTCCATTAGGCCAATGTTCAGCCTCAGCCTCCCGTCTGCTGCGGAGCTGCAGCTGTACAGCCAGAGACGTCCGGTGTTGACGTGTGAGTCGGGATTAAAGGCAACAAATCTTTCTAAAAAATCAAAAGCCTCACAGACGTGAAAAATAAATGTTAGCGGCCGGACGGCGGCTTCAGGAGCGATAATTAGAAGAGAAACAACAGACAGCGGGAGGATGGAGCCGCAGCCGCCTCACACACAGCAGACAGGGAAACAGAGCGACCTCGGCGCCGCGGGGTCAGAGGTCGGGGGGTCGGGGGGTGGGGGGGTCGGGGGTTAAGACGCCGGGCCGACACGATGACCTCATCAAACGCTGCTGATTGAAGTCAGATGGAAGCCGGGTGCGGCTGCGTGACCGAGCCGGCCGCCGCCTCATCAGACCGCCGGCCGGGGCGGGAGGAACGAGACGCTTCCAGACCCACACAAAACCATCTGAAACACTCTCACACACACACACATACACACACACACACACTCTCACACACATACACACACACACACACTCACACACACACACACACACACACACAAACACACAAACACACACACGCTGCTGTGAAGTCGTTGCCTTTATCTCCAGCTGAATGCGCTCGTTGATATGCCAAGATGAAGGTTAAAAGTGTTGAGTGTTGACATCTGATTGGTCCTTTCTTCCCTAAGCGATCTCATAGAGAGAGAGAGAGAGAGATCAGCTGTGAGCAGAATGTCTTTCTCTCTCTCTCTCTCTCTCTCTCTCCTCCGGCGGAGCGACAGAAAAGCTTCAAGGCCTCGTTGAGACTCTTTCTCTCTGTGATGAAGAGGAGGAGCGGCTCTTCATCCTCAGCAGCTTTCTGTCCATTAAACTGAACAGAAGAGATGCTGACAGATGATTATTATATTCAGAAATGATATTCAGTCTTATTATATTCTTATATATATTCAGAGGCTTCCATATGAATGATTGATAATCTTGAGAAACACTTGAGAAGTGATTTAGTGAAAACTTTTAGTAAGTCTAAGTGGATAACTCTGCCTCTTCAAACACACACACACACACTCACACACATTTTGAATATCAATAAATTACATTAAAATAAAGTTTTGCATTTCTGAGTTGTTGTGTTGACTTTCAATCCATTTTTTCTCATCTACCTGCTGGTTTCAGTCCAGCTTCTAATCAGGGACTGGACAGACTGGTTTGACCGTTCAGACCAGGTTTACATCTAGATGAGGATGAATGTAATGAACCAACTGGCAGGTTAGAGAACCAGCAGTCTGGATCCTGAGGAACCAGGATGCAGAACCAGCAGAACAGCAGTCTGGATCCTGAGGAACCAGGATGCAGAACCAGCAGAACTCTCTCAGCCTGTTGATCCTGCAGCGCTGAAAGTTCACATTCACTTAAAGTTTATTCATAAATGTTTTTCACATGATTATAAAAATCAGACCCGATTCTATCAGAGGCTCCAAAACAGTTAATCTGTTAAAACACTCAGCTGATTCTCATTAACCCTTTACTAACTACAGCAGACATCAGCTGCAACTTTGAATAGCGACCCAAAACATGTTTATTAATGTAAACAATCATTAGTTAATCATTAATCAATACTTAGTGTAGCATTTGATTTATTAACCAAGATAATAACAAACTGTTAACTAACAATCAGAAAACCATTGTTATCCGTTGTTATTGCTATCTTCTATTTATGACAGTATTCAAATATTTTTTATTACATTAATATGCAAATAACATTATTTACAGCAGTTAATAATGTAATAACTGTTAAAATACAAAAAAAAATGTTAATCATTTGATAGTTAA